>NC_060183.1:29801374-29815584 GCF_021184085.1 Oncorhynchus gorbuscha | reverse complement strand
ATTCCAGTAAATGACAAAAAAGTAATAATCCTGGATATCTCAAGGAGAAAACAAAACAGGAAAAACTTAAATCCACTCGTAGTAACGAGGACTGACTGGAGACTCGACCATAGACTGCAGGTTGCTTCGGGAAGGCACCGATCGTAGCGGACTAAGACACCTGCTCACACGCAGCATCTGAAGAAGACAAAACACGACAGGGCGAGACAAGGACACAGAACAGGGAACATCATACAAGGATCCGACAAGGACAGAAGCGGAAAACAAGGGGAGAAATAGGGGCTCTAATCAG
Source organism: Oncorhynchus gorbuscha (assembly GCF_021184085.1). Lineage (NCBI taxonomy): Eukaryota > Metazoa > Chordata > Actinopteri > Salmoniformes > Salmonidae > Oncorhynchus > Oncorhynchus gorbuscha. The sequence continues at coordinate 29,815,292 of NC_060183.1, read as the reverse complement.
AGGGCAAAATAGGGGACAGGTGTGAAAAGAGTAAATGAGTGAGTTAGGAGAATGAGGAACAGCTGGGAGCAGGAACGGAACGATAGAGAGAGAGAGAGAGAGGGAGGGGGAGAGAGAGGGATAGAAAGAGGGAACGAACCTAATGAGACCAGCAGGGGGAAACGAACAGAAGGGAAAGCACAAGGACAAGACAATAACCAAAGACAAAACATGACAGTACCCCCCCACTCACCGAGCGCCTCCTGGCGCACTCGAGGAGGAACCCTGGCGGCAACGGAGGAAATCATCAATCAGCGAACGGTCCAGCACGTCCCGAGATGGAACCCAACTCCTCTCCTCAGGACCGTAACCCTCCCAATCCACTAAGTACTGGTGACCACGTCCCGAGAACGCATGTCCATGATCCTTCGTACCTTGTAATTAGGTGCGCCCTCGACAAGGACGGGGGGGGAGACGAACGGGGGCGCGAAGAAAGGGCTTGACACAGGAGACATGGAAGACAGGGTGGACGCGACGAAGATGTCGCGGAAGAAGCAGTCGCACAGCGACAGGATTGACGACCTGGGAGACACGGAACGGACCAATGAACCATGGAGTCAACTTACGAGAAGCTGTCGTAAGGGGAAGGTTACGAGTGGAAAGCCATACTCTCTGACCGCGACAATACCTAGGACTCTTAATCCTACGTTTATTGGCGGCTCTCACAGTCTGCGCCCTGTAACGGCAAAGTGCAGACCTCACCCTCCTCCAGGTGCGCTCACAACGTTGGACAAACGCCTGAGCGGAGGGAACGCTGGACTCGGCGAGCTGGGACGGGAACAGAGGAGGCTGGTACCCCAGACTACTCTGAAACGGAGATAGCCCGGTAGCAGACGAAGGAAGCGAGTTGTGAGCGTATTCTGCCCAGGGGAGCTGTTCTGCCCAAGACGCAGGGTTTCTAAAAGAAAGGCTGCGTAATATGCGACCAATCGTCTGATTGGCCCTTTCTGCTTGACCGTTAGACTGGGGATGAAAACCGGAAGAGAGACTGACGGAAGCACCAATCAAACGACAGAACTCCCTCCAAAACTGTGACGTGAATTGCGGACCTCTGTCTGAAACGGCGTCTAACGGGAGGCCATGAATTCTGAACACATTCTCAATGATGATTTGTGCCGTCTCCTTAGCGGAAGGAAGCTTAGCGAGGGGAATGAAATGTGCCGCCTTAGAGAACCTATCGACAACCGTAAGAATCACAGTCTTCCCCGCAGACGAAGGCAGACCGGTAATGAAGTCTAAGGCGATGTGAGACCATGGTCGAGAAGGAATGGGAAGCGGTCTGAGACGACCGGCTGGAGGAGAGTTACCTGACTTAGTCTGCGCGCAGTCCGAACAAGCAGCCACGAAACGGAGCGTGTCACGCTCCTGAGTAGGCCACCAAAACTGCTGGCGAATAGAAGTAAGTGTACCCCGAACGCCGGGGTGGCCAGCTAACTTGGCAGAGTGAGCCCACTGAAGAACAGCCAGACGAGTAGAAACAGGAACGAAAAGAAGGTTACTAGGACAAGCGCGCGGCGACGCAGTGTGAGTGAGTGCTTGCTTAACCTGTCTCTCAATTCCCCAGACAGTCAACCCGACAACACACCCATGAGGAAGAATCCCCTCGGGATCGGTAGAAGCCACAGAAGAACTAAAGAGACGGGATAAGGCATCAGGCTTGGTGTTCTTATTACCCGGGCGATAAGAAATCACAAACTCGAAACGAGCGAAAAACAACGCCCAACGAGCTTGACGTGCATTAAGTCGTTTGGCAGAACGGATGTACTCAAGGTTCTTATGGTCAGTCCAAACGACAAAAGGAACGGTCGCCCTCCAACCACTGTCGCCATTCGCCTAGGGCTAAGCGGATGGCGAGCAGTTCGCGGTTACCCACATCATAGTTGCGTTCCGATGGCGACAGGCGATGAGAAAATAAGCGCAAGGATGGACCTTATCGTCAGACTGGAAGCGCTGGGATAGAATGGCTCCCACGCCCACCTCTGAAGCGTCAACCTCGACAATGAATTGTTTAGTGACGTCAGAAGTAACAAGGATAGGAGCGGACGTAAACGCTTCTTGAGGAGATCAAAAGCTCCCTGGGCGGAACCGGACCACTTAAAGCACGTCTTGACAGAAGTAAGAGCTGTGAGAGGGGCAGCAACTTGACCGAAATTACGAATGAAACGCCGATAGAAATTAGCGAAACCTAGAAAGCGCTGCAACTCGACACGTGACCTTGGAACGGGCCAATCACTGACAGCCTGGACCTTAGCGGGATCCATCTGAATGCCTTCAGCGGAAATAACAGAACCGAGAAATGTGACAGAGGAGACATGAAAGGCGCACTTCTCAGCCTTCACGTAGAGACAATTCTCTAAAAGGCGTTGGAGTACACGTCGAACGTGCTGAACATGAATCTCGAGTGACGGTGAAAAAATCAGGATATCGTCAAGGTAGACAAAAACAAAGATGTTCTGCATGTCTCTCAGTACATCATTCACTAATGCCTGAAAGACAGCTGGAGCATTAGCGAGACCGAACGGCAGAACCCGGTATTCAAAATGCCCTAACGGAGTGTTAAACGCCGTTTTCCACTCGTCCCCCTCCCTGATGCGCACGAGATGGTAAGCGTTACGAAGGTCCAACTTAGTAAAGAACCTGGCTCCCTGCAGAATCTCGAAGGCTGACGACATAAGGGGAAGCGGATAACGATTCTTAACCGTTATGTCATTCAGCCCTCGATAATCCACGCAGGGCGCAGGGTACCGTCCTTCTTCTTAACAAAAAAAACCCCCGCTCCGGCGGGAGAGGAAGAAGGCACAACGGTACCGGCGTCGAGAGAAACAGACAGATAATCTTCGAGAGCCTTACGTTCGGGAGCCGACAGAGAGTATAGTCTACCCCGGGGGGGAGTGGTCCCTGGAAGGAGATCAATACTACAATCATACGACCGGTGAGGAGGAAGGGAGGTGGCTCTGGACCGACTGAAGACCGTGCGCAGATCATGATATTCCTCCGGCACCCCTGTCAAATCACCAGGTTCCTCCTGTGAAGAGAGGACAGAAGAAACAGGAGGGATAGCAGACATTAAACATTTCACATGACAAGAAACGTTCCAGGATAGGATAGAATTACTAGACCAATTAATAGAAGGATTATGACACACTAGCCAGGGATGACCCAAAACAACAGGTGTAAAAGGTGAACGAAAAAAATCAAAAAGAAATGGTCTCACTGTGGTTACCAGATACTGTGAGGGTTAAAGGTAGTGTCTCATATTATACTGGGGAGGGGACTACCATCCAAGGCGAACATGGGCGTGGGCTCCCCTAACTGTCTGAGAGGAATGTCATGTTTCCGAGCCCATGCTTCGTCCATAAAACAACCCTCAGCCCCAGAGTCTATCAAGGCACTGCAAGAAGCAGCCGAACCGGTCCAGCGTAGATGGACCGACATGGTAGTACAGGATCTTGATGGAGAGACCTGAGGAGTAGCGCCACCAGTAGCCTCCGCTTACTGATGAGTTCTGGCTTTTACTGGACATGAATTGACAAATGTCCAGCAGAACCGCAATAGAGGCAAAGGCGGTTGGTGATCCTCCGTTCCCTCTCCTTAGTCGAGATGTGAATACCTCCCAGCTGCATGGGCTCAGTCTCTGAGCCGGAGGAAGGAGATGGTTGCGATGCGGAGAGGGGGAAAACCGTTAACTCGAGCTCTCTTCCACGAGCTCGGTGACGAAGATCTACCCGTCGTTCTATGCGGATGGCTAGTGCAATCAAAGAGTCCACACTGAAAGGAACCTCCCGGGAGAGAATCTCATCCTTAACCTCAGCGTGGAGTCCCTCCAGAAAACAAGCGAGCAACGCCGGCTCGTTCCAGTCACTAGAGGCAGCAAGAGTGCGAAACTCTATAGAATAATCCGTTATGGATCGATCACCTTGACATAGGGAAGCCAGGGCCCTAGAAGCCTCCCTACCAAAAACTGAACGATCAAAAACCCGTATCATCTCCTCTTTAAAGTTCAGATAATTGTTAGAACACTCAGCCCTTGCCTCCCAGATAGCTGTGCCCCACTCTCGAGCCCGACCAGTAAGGAGTGAAATGACGTAAGCAATCCGAGCTCTCTCTCTTGAGTATGTGTTGGGTTGGAGAGAGAACACAATATCACACTGGGTGAGAAAGGAGCGGCACTCAGTGGGCTGCCCAGAGTAACATGGTGGGTTATTAACCCTAGGTTCCGGAGACTCGGAAGACCAGGAAGTAGCTGGTGGCACGAGACGAAGACTGAAACTGTCCTGAGAGGTCGGAAACCTGAGCGGCCAGGGTCTCAACGGCATGACGAGCAGCAGACAATTCCTGCTCGTGTCTGCCGAGCATTGCTCCCTGGATCTCGACGGCAGTGTTACGAGAATCCGTAGTCGCTGGGTCCATTCGTGGTCGGATCCTTCTGTTATGCTGGTGAATGAGGACCCAAAAGCGACTTAACGAAAACAGAGTCTTTATTCCAGTAAATGACAAAAGTAATAATCCTGGATATCTCAAGGAGAAAACAAAACAGGAAAAACTTCAATCCACTCGTAATAACGAGGACTGACTGGAGACTCGACCATAGACTGCAGGTTGCTTCGGGAAGGCACCGATCGTAGCAGACTAAGACACCTGCTCACACGCAGCATCTGAAGAAGACAAAACACGACAGGGCGAGACAAGGACACAGAACAGCGAACATCATACAAGGATCCGACAAGGACAGAAGCGGAAAACAAGGGTAGAAATAGGGGCTCTAATCAGAGGGCAAAATAGGGGACAGGTGTGAAAAGAGTAAATGAGTGAGTTAGGAGAATGAGGAACAGCTGGGAGCAGGAACGGAACGATAGAGAGAGAGAGAGAGAGGGAGGGGGAGAGAGAGGGATAGAAAGAGGGAACGAACCTAATAAGACCAGCAGGGGGAAACGAACAGAAGGGAAAGCACAAGGACAAGACAATAACCAAAGACAAAACATGACACCAATACCTTGAATTTGTTGTCCTTAAGTCATTTTGCCACAACTTTGGAAGTATGCTTGGGGTCATTGTCCATTTGGAAGACCCATTTGCAACCAAGCTTTAACTTCCTGACTGATGTCTTGAGATGTTGCTTCAATGTATAAACGTCATTTTCCGTCCTTGATTTGCACTTTTCACACCAAAGTACGTTCATCTCTAGGAGACAGAATGAGTCTTCTTCCTGAGCAGTATTACGGCTGCGTGGTCCCATGGTGTTTAAACTTGCGTACTATTGTTTGTACAGATGAACGTGGTACCTACAGGTGTTTGGAAATTGCTCTCAAGGATGAAGCAGACTTGTGGAGGTCTACAATTTTTTGTCTGATTTATTTTAATTTTCCCAAGATGTCAAGCAAGGAGGCACTGAGTTTGAAGGTAGGCCTTTAAATACATCCATTTGACTCAAATTATGTCAGTTAGTCTATCAGAAGATTTTAAAGCCATGACATCATTTTCTGGAATTTTCCAAGCTGTTTAAAGGCACGGTCAACATAGTGCATGTAAACTTCCGACTTCAACTGTACATATGAAATGAGTAGTGTAAGATATGTAAACATTATTAAAGTGGCATTATTTAAAGTGCCATTGTTTAAAGTGACTGGTGATCCATTTATTAAAGTGGCCAGTGATCTGGTCTCAATGTAGACAGCAGCCTCTCTGAGTTAGTGATTGCTGTTTAGTGGTCTGATGGCCTTGAGATATAATCTGTATTTCAGTCTCTCTGTCCCAGCTTTGATGTACCTGTACTGACCTCACCTTCAGGATGGTAGCGGTGTGAACAGGCATTGGCTCTGGTGGTTGTTGTCCTTGATGATATTTTTGGCCTTCCTGTGACATCGGGTGCTGTAGGTGTCATGGACGGCAGGTAGTTTGCCCCCGGTGATGCGTTGGGCAGACTGCACCACCCTCTGGAGAGCCTTGCGGTTCAGAGCTTTGCATTTGCCATACCAGGCTGTGATACAGCCCAACAGGATGCTCTCGATTGTGCATCTGTAAAGGTTTGTCAAGGTTTTGGGTGACAAGCCAAATTTCTTCAACCTCCTGAGGTTGAAGAGGCGCTGTTGCGACTGTTGCGCCTTCTTCACTGCACTCTGTGTGGGTGGACAATTTCAGTTTGTCTGTGATGTGTACGCATAGGAACTTAAAACTTTCCACCTTCTCCACTGCTGTCCCTTCGATGTGAATAGGGGGCTGCTCCCTCTGCTGTTTCCTGAAGTCCACAATCAGCTCGTTTGTTCTGTTGACGTTGAGTGAGAGGTTGTTTTCCTGACATCACACTCCGAGTGCCCTCACCTTCTCCCTGTAGGCTGTCTCGTCGTTGTTGGTAATCAAGCCCACTACTGTTGTGTCGTCTGCAAACTTGATGGTTGAGATGGAGGCGTGCATGGCCACGCAGTCGTGGGTGAATAGGGAGTTCAGAAGAGAGCTGAGCACACACCCTTGTGGGGCCCCAATGTTGAGGATCAGCGAAGTGTAGATGATGTTACCTACCTTCACTACCTGGGGCAGCCCATCAGGAAGTCTAGGATCCAATTGCACAGGGCGGGGTTGAGACCCAGGGTCTCCAGCTTGATGATGAGCTTGGAGGGTACTATGGTGTTGAATGCTGAGCTGTAGTCAATGAACATTCTTACAAAGGTGTTCCTCTTGCCCAGATGGAATAGGGCAGTGTCCAGTGTGATGGCGATTGCATCGTCTGTGGACCTGTTGGGGTGATATGCAAACTGAAGTGGGTCTAGGGTGGCCGGTAAGGTTGAGGTGATATGATCCTTGACTAGTCTCTCAAAGCACTTTGTGATGACAGAAGTGAATGCTACGGGCCGGTAGTTCAGTTATCTTTGCCTTCTTGGGTACAGGAACAATGGTGGCTATCTCAAAGCATGTGAGGACAGCAGACTGTGATAGGGAGCGATTTAATATGTCCGTAAACACACCAGCCAGCTGGTCTGTGTATGCTCTGAGGACGTTGCTAGGGATGCCGCCTTGTGAGGGTTAACACGTTTAAATGTTTTACTCACACTGGTCACGGAGAAGGAGAGGTTGGGACGTAGTCCTTGTTAGCGGGCCTCGACGGTGGCGATGTATTGTCCTCAAAGCGGGCAAGGAAGGTGTTTAGTTTGTCTGGAAGCGTGACGTCAGTGACCGTGACATGGCTGGTTTTCTTTTTGTAGTCCGTCATTTCCTGTAGACCCTGCCACATACGTTTCATGTCTGAGAAATTGAATTGCGAGTCCACTTTGTCCCTGTACCGGTATTCCACTTGTTTGATTGCCTTGCAGAGGGAATAACTACGCGGTTTATATTCAGCCCTATTCCTTTCCATGGTTAAATGCCGTGGTTCACACTTTCAGTTTTGTGCGAATTCTGCCATCCATCCATGGGTTCTGGTTAGGGTAGGTTTTAATAGTCACAGTGGGTACAATATCTCCAATGCACTTCCTTATAAACTCACACATCAAGTCAGCGTATAGATCAATGTTGTTCTCTGAGGCTGACTGGAACATATCCTAGTTTGCGTGATCAAAACAATCTTGAAGCGTGGATTCAGATTGGTCAGACCAGCATTGAATGGTTCTAGTCACTGGTACATCCTGTTTGAGTTTCTGCCTATAAGATGGTAGGAGCAAGATAGCATCGTGGTTGGATTTGCCGAAGGGAGGGCGGGGGAAGGCTTTGTATGCATCGCGGAAGTTAGAGTAGATGTGATCGAGTGTATTACCCTGCACGTAGTGCAATCAATATGCCTATATAATTTAGGTAGCCTTGTTCTCAAATTTGCTTTGTTAAAATCCCCAGCTACAATAAATGCAGCCTCAGGATATGTGGTTTCCAGTTTCAATAGTCCAGTGAAGTTCCCCAAAGGCCGCCTTGATGTACACAGCTGTGAGGATAACTGATGAGAATTCTCTTGGGAGGTAATATGGCCGGCATTTGGTTGTATGGAATTCTAGGTCGGTGAGCAGAAGGTTGTTATGATTACACCACGAGTCGTTAATCACAAAACATATACCCCCACCCTTCCTCTTCCCAGAGAGGTGTTTATCTCTGTTCGGGGCAATGCATGGAGAAGCCCGGTGACTGAACCTTTTTCCGTGAAACAGAGAATGTGACAATATCTGATGTCTCTCTGGAAGGTAACCCTTGCTCGAATTATGTCTACCTTGTTGTCAAGAGACTGGACATTGGCGAGTAGTGTACTCGGGAGCGGTGGGCGATGTGCATGCCTACGGAATCTGACCAGGAGGCCGCTCCGTCTGCCCCTTTTGCGGCGCTTCTGGGATTAGATCCATTGTCCTGGGTGGTGGTCCAAACAGAGGACCCGCTTCAGGAAAGTCATATTCTTGGTTGTAATCATTCCCAAGATGGCGTAGCAGTCGAACGTCTTGTCGTGTCGTGTCCCTTGTATATATCGTTTTTTATATTTTTAAACATAATTTCTTCGCATATCTTTTAAAACATTTTGTTAAACCTCAACTTATAAATACTCTCCTGCAACCCGCCTCACCCAATGTAGCTATTTTCTTCTAAAGTACTTATATCTACTTTGGATCCGAAACCCCTCAACTGAAGCTAGCCAGCTAACTACCAGCTAGCTACCAGCTATCAGTCAGCAAACCATTGCTAGCAGTCTTCAGCTAATCGGTCATCACATTTAACATTACATTTAAGTCATTTAGCAGACGCTCTTATCCAGAGCGACTTACAAATTGGTGCATTCACCTTATGACATCCAGTGGAACAGCCACTTTACAATAGTGCATCTACATATTTTAAGGGGGGGGGGTGAGAAGGATTACTTTATCCTATCCTAGGTATTCCTTAAAGAGGTGGGGTTTCAGGTGTCTCCGGAAGGTGGTGATTGACTCCGCTGTCCTGGCGTCGTGAGGGAGTTTGTTCCACCATTGGGGAGCCAGAGCAGCGAACAGTTTTGACTGGGCTGAGCGGGAACTGTACTTCCTCAGTGGTAGGGAGGCGAGCAGGCCAGAGGTGGATGAACGCAGTGCCCTTATTTGGGTGTAGGGCCTGATCAGAGCCTGGAGGTACTGAGGTGCCGTTCCCCTCACAGCTCCGTAGGCAAGCACCATGGTCTTGTAGCGGATGCGACTTCAACTGGAAGCCAGTGGAGAGAGCGGAGGAGCGGGGTGACGTGAGAGAACTTGGGAAGGTTGAACACCAGACGGGCTGCGGCGTTCTGGATGAGTTGTAGGGGTTTAATGGCACAGGCAGGGAGCCCAGCCAACAGCGAGTTGCAGTAATCCAGACGGGAGATGACAAGTGCCTGGATTAGGACCTGTGCCGCTTCCTGTGTGAGGCAGGGTCGTACTCTGCGGATGTTGTAGAGCATGAACCTACAGGAACGGGCCACCGCCTTGATGTTAGTTGAGAACGACAGGGTGTTGTCCAGGATCACGCCAAGGTTCTTAGCGCTCTGGGAGGAGGACACAATGGAGTTGTCAACCGTGATGGCGAGATCGGGCAGTCCTTCCCCGGGAGGAAGAGCAGCTCCGTCTTGCCGAAGTTCAGCTTGAGGTGGTGATCCGTCATCCACACTGATATGCCTGCCAGACATGCAGAGATGCGATTCGCCACCTGGTCATCAGAAGGGGGAAAGGAGAAGATTAATTGTGTGTCGTCTGCATAGCAATGATAGGAGAGACCATGTGAGGTTATGACAGAGCCAAGTGACTTGGTGTATAGCGAGAATAGGAGAGGGCCTAGAACAGAGCTAACCTTTAGCTCAGAAAGCTCTCGCCAGTTCGAACAACGCGACTCTAACCAGAGCACGGACCTATTATTTTTTTATCCCCGGATTCCCACCGGATTCCCACCGCAAACGGAACATTTTCAGCTGGATTCTTCACAACTAGCTATCTAGCTAACCGCAACCCCGGATGATTACTCCTGGCTAGCGTTTCCACCCACTTAGCTTGAAGCTAGCCCGGCCAGAGCTCCTGTGCTACCACCGAAGCATACACCTGGGCTACAATATCCGGACCCTCGACCGGTCTATCGATGTCACCGCATGAAGAGGAATAAACAGACTCACCCCATCGCGACGTCCTTGCTTGCTTGCCAATTCGACCTGCTAACTGCTAGCTTGTTTAGCCCCGGGCCGCTAACTGCTACCTTGTTTAGCCCTGGCCTACTAACTGTTAGCTTGTTAGCACAGGCCTGCTAACCGTCTGAATCGCCGCGTCCCAAACACTCACTGGACCCATATTTACTTTCTCTTTTCGATTTTTTATTTGTTTATACCTTCCGGTAACCTGCCTCACCCAATGTGATACGGAATCGCCATTATTTTTAATTTTTAGAACACACTCAAGAACCTCCAGAAGCTAACCAGCTAACTAGCTACAAGCTATTTAGTCATTGTTAGCCACTGTTAACTGTTTTTAACCTGGATAACACTCGCCAGTCCAGCTTCCCTGCCCCAGCCACTGCTGCCCCCCTGGACACTGATCACTTGGCTTCATAGCTGATGCGTGCTAGACTGTCCATTAATCACGGTATTCCATTCTGCTTGTTTATGTTTTATCTGTCGGCCCCAGTCGCACTCAGGCTCTGTGTGTAGTTAACCCGACCCCCCCTGCCTAGCCTACGCCATTTTACCTGCTGTTGTTGTGCTAGCTGATTAGCTGTTGTTGCTACTGTTTTAGCTACTGTTTTAGCTAGCTCTCCCAATTCAACACCTGTGATTACTGTATGTCTCTCTCAAATGTCAATATGCCTTGTATACTGTTGTTCAGGTTAGTTATCATTGTTTTAGTTTACAATGGAGCCCCTAGATCCACTCTTCATACCCCTGATACCTCCTTTGTCCCACCTCCCACACATGCGGTGACCTCACCCATTACAACCAGCATGTCCAGAGATACAACCTCTCTCATCATCACCCAGTGCCTGGGCTTACCTCCGCTGTACCCACACCCCACCATACCCCTGTCTGCGCATTATGCCCTGAATATATTCTACCATGCCCAGAAATCTGCTCCTTTCATTCTCTGTCCCCAACGCTCTAGGCGACCAGTTTTGATAGCCTTTAGCCGCACCCTCATACTACTCCTCCTCTGTTCCGCGGGTGATGTGGAGGTAAACCCAGGCCCTGCATGTCCCCAGGCACCCTCATTTGTTGACTTCTGTGATCGAAAAAGCCTTGGTTTCATGCATGTCAACATCAGAAGCCTCCTCCCTAAGTTTGTTTTACTCACTGCTTTAGCACACTCTGCTAACCCTGATGTCCTTGCCGTGTCTGAATCCTGGCTCAGGAAGGCCACCAAAAATTCTGAGATTTCCATACCCAACTATAACATCTTCCGTCAAGATAGAACTGCCAAAGGGGAGGAGTTGCAGTCTACTGCAGAGATAGCCTGCAAAGTAATGTCATAATTTCCAGGTCCATACCCAAACAGTTCGAACTACTAATCTTGAAAATTACTCTCTCGAGAAATAAGTCTCTCACTGTTGCCGCCTGCTACCGACCCCCCTCAGCACCCAGCTGTGCCCTGGACACCATTTGTGAATTGATTGCCCCCCATCTAGCTTCAAAGTTTGTTCTGTTAGGTGACCTAAACTGGGATATGCTTAACACCCCGGCAGTCCTACAATCTAAGCTAGATGCCCTCAATCTCACACAAATCATCAAGGAACCCACCAGGTACAACCCTAAATCTGTAAACAAGGGCACCCTCATAGACGTCATCCTGACCAACTGGCCCTCCAAATACACCTCCGCTGTCATCAACCAGGATCTCAGCGATCACTACCTCATTGCCTGAATCCGCAGTCAAACGACCACCCTTCATCACTGTCAAACGCTCCCTAAAACACTTCTGTGAGCAGGCCTTTCTAATCGACCTGGCCCGGGTATCCTGGAAGGACATTGACCTCATCCCGTCACTTGAGGATGCCTGGTCATTCTTTAAAAGTAACTTCCTCACCATTTTAGATAAGCATGCTCCGTTCAAAAAATGCAGAACTAAGAACAGATATAGCCCTTGGTTCACTCCAGACCTGACTGCCCTCGACTAGCACAAAAACATCCTGTGGCGGACTGAAATAGCATCGAACAGTCCCCGTGATATGCAACTGTTCAGGGAAGTCAGGAACCAGTACACACAGTCAGTCAGGAAAGCTAAGGCCAGCTTCTTCAGGCAGAAGTTTGCATCCTGTAGCTCCAACTCCAAAAAGTTCTGGGACACTGTGAAGTCCATGGAGAACAAGAGCACCTCCTCCCAGCTGCCCACTGCACTGAGGCTAGGTAACACAGTCACCACCAATAAATCCATGATTATCAAAAACTTCAACAAGCATTTCTCAACGGCTGGCCATGCCTTCCGCCTGGCTACTCCAACCTCGGCCAACAGCTCCGCCCCCCCGCAGCTACTCGCCCAAGCCACTCCAGGTTCTCCTTTACCCAAATCCAGATAGCAGATGTTCTGAAAGAGCTGCAAAACCTGGACCCGTACAAATCAGCTGGGCTTGACAATCTGGACCCTCTATTTCTGAAACTATCCGCCGCCATTGTCGCAACCCCTATTACCAGCCTATTCAACCTCTCTTTTATATCGTCTGAGATCCCCAAGGACTGGAAAGCTGCCGCAGTCATCCCCCTCTTCAAAGGGGGAGACACCCTGGACCCAAACTGTTACAGACCTATATCCATCCTGCCCTGCCTATCTAAGGTCTTCGAAAGCCAAGTCAACAAACAGGTCACTGACCATCTCGAATCCCACCGTACCTTTTCCGCTGTGCAATCTGGTTTCCGAGCCGGTCACGGGTGCACCTCAGCCACGCTCAAGGTACTAAACGATATCATAACCGCCATCGATTATCATCTTGCTCCTACCTGACACGCAGGCGTCCCATCTAGACATCTGGAAATGCAAATGCGCTACGCTAAATGCTAATAGTACTAGTTAAAACTCAAACATTCATTAAAATACACATGCAGGGTAGTGAATTAAAGCTACACTCGTTGTGAATCCAGGCAACAAGTCAGATTTTTTAAATGCTTTTCGGCGAAAGCATGAGAAGCTATTATCTGATAGCATGTAACACCCCAAAAGACCCGCAGAGGACGTAAACAAAATAATTAGCATAGTCGGCGCTACACAAAACGCACAAATAAAATATAAAACATTCATTACCTTTGACCATCTTCTTTGTTGGCACTCCTAGATGTCCCATAAACATCACTATTGGGTCTTTTTTTCGATTAAATCGGTCCATATATAGCCTAGATATCGATCTATTAAGACTGTGTGATCAAGGAAAAAAATAGTGTTTTATAACGTAACGTCATTTTTTTAAATGAAAAAAGTCGACGATAAACTTTCACAAAATACTTCAAAATACTTTTGTAATGCAACTTTAGGTATTAGTAAACGTTAATAAGCGATCAAATTGATCACGAGGCGATGTATATTCTATAGCTGTACGTCTGGAAATAATGTCCGGGTAAATCTCAACCAAAATATCCGGTCGGAGACCGGAAGAAAGGCGCTGCCTTGCGTCTGTTTGACCAAGAAACAAATAGTAGGCAAATGACAAGACTGTTGACATCGTGTGGAAGCTGTAGGTATTGCAACCTCGGCCCCATTCAATGTGGTTCACCTTTATCAATGGGTTGAAGTGGCGCATGGATATATTTTTCCATTTTCAGTGATCAGATTTTCCTGCACTTCTCGATGAAACGCACGTTCTGTTATAGTCACAGCCGTGATTTAACCAGTTTTTTAAACGTCTGAGTGTTTTCTATCCACACATACTAATCATATGCATATACTATATTCCTGGCATGAGTAGCAGGGCGCTGAAATGTTGCGCGATTTTTAACAGAATGTTCAAAAAA
>NC_060183.1:29674142-29801274 GCF_021184085.1 Oncorhynchus gorbuscha | reverse complement strand
CTTCAAACATATTGTGTAATGTGAATTGTCAATGATCACGGCCCTACAGATCCTCATAGGCCAATTACACAATTGATATGGTTCATGTGTATTGAAATTAATTATATGTACACATGAAGACTATTGAAAGCGTGAAATGAGAAACGTCATTGTTTGCTAACTGATTGACTTTGATCATGGGGATTATAGATTGTATAACCATTCACTGTTTGTATTCTTTCATGATTTATGATAAATAGTTATGAGCCTAAATGACTCTCGGATGATTACTATTGACATCTTAATGAACTGGACTGTTGAATTCCTTAACTTATGTTAATAATGACTGATATGATTTGATCTTTGATTATGAATTTGATTGTATACATGTTATTTGTTTCCTTTGTGATGCAGCACAGACTACTCAGTAAATATACCACTTTATGGTTAAAGGAATTCCTGCCTCAGTCTCATACATTCCTCTGTCACCTGACACGTGATCACCTGTTCACCTTCACTGTCAGTCATCCTACCTGTCCAGCAACCCACACAGATTCCACTAATCTTTCAAACATAAATCTCACATTTTCTCGTGTCATATTATGTTAAGCTTGTATGTGTTGTTTTTCTCTTCCCTTTCAGAAATGGAGTCAATTTAGCCGACCAGCTCACAGGAAGAGGAGAGGAGTTGCCGGGGCCGACCAGCTCACAGGAAGGACAGGAAGAGGAGAGGAGTTGTCTGGTTGTTGTTTTGACCTCCCTCATTGTACCTTTCTTTTCACATACGCCAGTTCTGTTTCAATTCAGTCAATTCATAAAGTCATTTGTTTATAAAGTCTTAGGATAGCATTCATTATTAGTGTTACATAGATTTCTGAATTGAAACTCATACAGAGTTTTCACAGATGCTCTTGGTCTCTTACGAGACTAAAGGTCAATATATTTCTTTCATTTAAAACCACTTAAAACCAGGGTGTTGAAACTGTTTGTGAAGTTATGTTCCATTGACTGGTTCGTGACGTCCAGGGGCAATTTGTTTGTTTAGCTGTGTTATGGCTACACATTATTTTATTTTTTCCAGAGACACACACACCTCTTCTCCACTCCTCTCTGTCCCTCAGATCTCCAGTGCCCTGCCCTCTCTCTCTTTATTGCCATGTCTGAAGTTCTCCTACTACGTCTAGGCTTTATGAGTAGTCCCTGTATCGATCTGCAGTTGTGCCAAAAATACATGCTCTTGTTGTTCTCTTACAGATTACAGGCATTCATTTTTATTTCTTTTACACGCACATACACATCTCTTTCAATAGTTCATTTAAAATAAAATAAAAACATTTTTACAACACCTGTAATTTTCTTTCCTGTACTTGAATACTTATTCAATTGCGTTTTCATAGTCAGTTGTTTCGTAATATCTCATTTAGGCTTAATCTGCTTATTTCTTCCCTACACCTTTGCAGATCTAAGACAAGATGAAAGTAACACATTCTCTTCCTAATTTGTCTTTTTTCCACCTGTATTTTGTCAGGCCAGTGAACGTGGTGGTAAACTGTACTATTTGTATGGACCCTAGGTTACCTAGGTTACCCTTTCCCTTTGTTATCATACTAACTATGTCGTATAACCTTAATTAGTGCTCTCGCTCACCTGGTGTACCATGCCAGGTGTGTATAATACTGACGTTAATGGGAGAGGGAAGGGGTTAAGGTGTGGTCTTTACTCCCAAATTTCACTTAAATATAACTTCCAAATGAAGAGAGACAATGATACATAAAGTAATCTGGGGGAAAAATGCAACGTTATGGACAACGGTGATTGGTTCTTAAAATAACCTTTGTGTTATGGGGCTCTTAAAAGAGCCGTTTCACTCCACAGCATACTGCCATGGGACTTCACCTGCTGGCAATGAGAAGTAGGTGGTCAGCTTCTCCCTCACCTGGAGTACCTGTCTGGAGGCGTTGTTGGCACCTGCCCTGGTGACATCAGGTAGGTGACCATTTGGCTTCCCCATCTCCATCCAGAGCGGCTCCTGGAATGACCTCCGCGGGTAGTTATAGAGAACACGTGGCCTTCACGCAGGCATTGACATTTGAGGGGTTGAGACCAAGCACTCTCCAATACATTCTCCACCGGGCTGCCAGAATCCCAAAGGCGCATTCAAAAACTAACCTTGCCCTGGAAAATTGTTTGTTAAAGATCCTTACAGGCTTTGGCAATGGCAGCTGGCGTCCAGCATAGGGCCTCATGAGGTTGCGTCTTAAAGGGAAGGCCTCATCGCCGACGAAGACGTGGTGAACAGGTCCCAGGTCTTCAGCCCCAGGGAGTGATGCAGGTGGTGGAATCTCCAGGGTGCCTTCCTGAAGTGCCTGGCCGAAGGCAGGGACCCGCCATCACTTCCCTTGCCGTAAGCCCCAACGTCGACAACACGGAAACGATGGCCTCTACTACAGCCAAGAATACAACTGAATATGTACCCTTGTAGTTGTAGAATTGCGAACCTGAGCACGGTGGAGCCTGGATTACTATATGTTTTCCATCAATGGAGCAGTTGGGGAAATTCCACCTCTCCAGGAACTCTGCAGCGATGGCCCTCCAGTCTTCCTCCTTGGGGACAGGCATGTATTCACCAACCAGACAGTCCCAAATGGCTTGTGCCAGAGAGGGGACAATTCCTGCCACTGTGGACCGTTCAACTCGGAAGCTGAATCCAATGGTCCTGTAGGAGTCCCCTGTCGCCAAGAATCTAAAATATAATTATCAATATTGTGTGTAACTTGAATTCCACCCACATATTATATCTACTCATATAGCCACCTCATTACTGTTTATTATGCTTTACTAATTATATTGTAATACTCATCAACCATCATTAACAATGCCTTGTAACAGTACAATTCAGTCTATGACTATATCAATAAACTGTAGCCCAGGCCAACTCGTACTATATACTTAAAACGGTTCTCCGGCTGTCCCCATAGGAGATCCCTTTTTGGTTCCAGGTAGTACCTCTTTTGGTTCCAAGTAGAACCCTATTGGGTTCCATGTATAACATTTTCCCCAAAGGGTTAAACCTGGAACTAAAAATGGTTATCCTATGGGGAAAGCAGGACACTTTTGGAACCATTTTCTCTTAAGAGTGTATGTGAGTCCAATCAGAATGTAATGAATGACTGTAACTGTCTTGAACAACAATGGGTCCTGGAGAAGACTAGCCTACCTTCACCAGGGCAGAAGGCACCTTTCTTTTCATTTGGTAACATTGCATAATTCAAAAAGGATTATAAACCAACTTTGGGAAAAGACTTAACTAGAGCCCTTTCGCTAGCTAAGTTGCACATAAAAACAATATATCAAATATCAATCAATTATGGTATCAAAGGCTTTAAAAATGTACTAGTGTGTAGCTTACAGAAGACAAATCTCCAGGCGTTCAACTGGGCTGATGGACTCCCGGTAGTTGGTATCCATCCGGGTGATCCTGGCTCCAACCATCTGGAGCAGGTGATCGAACTGGCTTTGGTCCAGACGAAAGTAGCTTCGGAATTCCTCTCCAAACAGTCGAAGCTCTTGAATGAGACGGTGGAACTCCCCTGCCTGCTTTCGGGACTTTAACCATCTCTGGACCCACACAGACCTGCGCTTTTGGCGGGGCTGGTCCCGGCCCAACAGCGTGATCAAGTCCACCTTCCTCAACGTTGGTCTCATTGTTGAAAGAGTCTACTCTGCTATCTTGACTATTTATTATTGCATTTCGCTCCAAAACTGCATTTTGGAGGGAAATTATATTATAGGCTCTCACAATTAACTTGTGGATGTCATCGAATAAATAATATACTTGGCAAATAAATTAATAAAAAATGTAAAGAAACTATGCAATCAAACTGTTTTTATGTAATCTCACATTTTTACTGAATATGTGTGCAAAAAAAA
The DNA here is from genome assembly GCF_021184085.1 of Oncorhynchus gorbuscha. NCBI lineage: Eukaryota > Metazoa > Chordata > Actinopteri > Salmoniformes > Salmonidae > Oncorhynchus > Oncorhynchus gorbuscha. The sequence continues at coordinate 29,797,365 of NC_060183.1, read as the reverse complement.
TCTACATTCATATTTTGCTACTTTCTGTCAAGTCTACGCAAACTATTTGATGCATACGTTCGATAAATCCCCATAACTTTTGCCTCTGCAACGCAATGCTGCAAGGGAAATGCAGCGTTCCATTGGAAATGAATGTACTTCTGGTGTATCGAAACGCAATAACACAGTCGGTGTGTTCGCAGCGACATTCACCTCCCGCTGCAGAGCCTTTTTAACTTCGGTATGGACATTGACCCTCCCCAGCCTATTCAATCCTCCAAAGTTGGTATATGTGTTGTCAGCAGAGAATGCCACGACTTTGTTTTGAAGGTTACATTTTTGGATGACCACCAGGACCTCAGCTGCAATTTCTTCTGCTGTTTCTCCTTTCAATTAATCAAAATCAAGCCGTTTTGTTTCCACAGATGTGCTGCCATCATATATATTACTCACTATGGCCTCACATTTTGTCCTAGCACATGTAAACTTTGGCTCATAAAGCTTCCGTGTCAGTTGTGCTGTACAGTCCATAGATCTGTAACTATGATTGTGTCGCATAGTGTGGTATGCAAAGACACCCTCCTGCACAGTTAAATTAAGGAATACCTAGGATAGGATAAAGTAATCCTTTTCACCCCCCCCCCCTTAAAAGATTTAGATGCACTATTGTAATGTGGCTGTTCCACTGGATGTCATAAGGTGAATGCACCAATTTGTAAGTCGCTCTGGATAAGAGCGTCTGCTAAATTACTTAAATGTAATGTAAATGTAAATGCTAGTATTCTTGGGATGGCTCTACCTTCTTGAAGAATGTGGTGACAAAGGGCATACCAACACGGCCAATCAGAGAGGCTTTATGCTTTTTCGTCTGTTGATGTTCTACCACTGCTGTTCTTCCCCCGCTGCCAATTGGAAAAAGAGGAATTACAAAGGTTGCTGTGAACCATTCTATCGTCTTGACCTGAGCATATAAACGTAAATTCTTTCATCAGGTTTCCATTAAAATGGCATTTTCCGTTTCTTGGAAAGAACCATTGAACCCCTGTCTGCTATTCTTCACTCTCCTTGTGTCACTCTTCCTACTCAAAAGAACACCGAATGTAAAGTTCTGCAGGGCTATACAGCAACAATGCAAAAACAAGGTCCCACAAACTCAGGTGGAAAACAGGCTGCCTAAGTATGATTCCCAATCAGAGACAACGACAGACAGCGGCCTCTGATTGGGAACCATACCCGGCCAACAAAGAAATAGAAAACTAGAATACCCACCCAAATCACACCATGACCTAACTAAATAGAGAAATAAACAGGCTCTCTAAGGTCAGGGCGTGACACATTCATCCAGTCTTCCTCCTCTCCTTCCTCTCCACTCTAACAGAAAACATTATGCTAATGTTAACCATGAAAATGTCAAAATATATTTTCACACTACTTATTATAATGCCAAACCATTAAAATTGTCATCTACAAATAAATATTCTCAATTAATTATGCATTCATTTAATATAATATTTTCAAAATAGCCCGTCCAACACATGTGAATGTTTTTAACCTAGCTACCATGACACTAGCTAGCGAGCTAGATAACTAACTAACTTAGTCTATATAGCTAATGTTAGATAGCATAACATATTTAAAACCTTATAGAGCAGATAATCTATCTATATAATAAATTGTGACATAGTAACATCACAGCTAGTATCTCAAACAATTGTATTTGAATGCACAGAGATACTGTGACCAGATCCTGATGATTTCCTCAAATGACCTGGCTTGAAAAGACATTTGTGGTGATGTTGTGGATTCACTTTGACACTTACTAGCTTCAGACCGAGTTTCCACAGCAGTATTCTCTAAAATTAGCCCGAGCAAGTAGTTAGTAGAAGAAGAGTGAATGAAGCTGATATAGCAAGCAGCCCCCTCTGTTGGCCAAAACAAGCACAATGTGATTGAGACGTCAACCGGTAGGCTCTGCTGCCTGGTCTTGCCACGTAAAATATTATTTCACTCTGTGGTCTGTTTTTAACTCACAGTTAAGAACGGGGATATTTCCGGGGACAGCTACAGCTGGGGACCAGCCACCAAAAACGGGGAAGTCTGGTCACACTATTCTAATTGCTGTTCAATATTAAGTTCATCAGTATTTGATCGTGGCTGCCTTGGTGCCTCTGAGATTAAATAGGTTATGATGTTGAGCTCCGACCGCACAGCATTACTGTAACCTACCTAGTGTCAGATATTTTGCTACCGGTCAATTTACTTTTGACGATGCATGGCGTTTGAATGACAAATGTGCAGCGGGAATAAACTAATCATGTCAGAAAAGGAGACCTGTCATGCAATACATTGTAACAATTTCAAAATATTTTACTGAGTTAAAGTTCATAAAAGAAAATCGTCAGGATCTGGTCACAGAATCTCTGTGCATTCAAATAGCAATCGATAAAATGCATTTATGTTCATTGTCTGTAGTTTATGCCTGCCTGCCTGCCCATACCATAACCCCACTGCCACCATGGGGCACTCTGTTCACAAGGTTGACATCAGCAAACCGCTCGGCCAGACAATGCCATACACGCTAATTCATGAAGAGCACACTTTTCCAGCGTGCCAGTGGCCATCTAAGGTGAACATTTGCCCACTGAAGTCGGTTATGACACCGAACTGCAGTAAGGTCAAGAACCTGGCGAGGATAGTGAGCACATAGATGAGCTTCCCTGAGAAGGTTTCGAACTGTTTCTGCCGAAATTCTTTGGTTGTTCAAACCCACAGTTTCATCAGCTGTCTGGGTGGCTGGTCTCAGACTATCCCACAGGTGAAGAAGCCTGATGTGGAGATCCTGGGCTGGAGTGGTTACACATGGTCTGTTGGAGGCGGCTTATGGTAGAGAAATTAACATTAAATGATCTGGCAACAGCACTGGTAGACATTCCTGCCTCCAAGATGCCAATTGCACAATTTGTGCACAACATTTGGGAGAAATAAGCTTTTTCTGCATATGGAACATTTCTGGGATCTTTTATTTCAGCTCATGAAACATGAGACCAACACTTTACATGTTGCATTTATATTTTTGTTCAGTACATGCAATGGCAAATGCATCTGTTTAATCATTAGGCCCATGTTTGAATGTTTTTATTAGCATACCATTATTATACTTCATGTGCATCAAACACCTCCATTTACCTCATGAGAACCATATTTGCCTGCAATATAATTGAACAACCATTAGAAGTTGTGTGTACCCATGGTCTTAGCTGTGCTTGGAGATACACACACAAGTTCAAAATGTATAAATACCAACCTTTGAGGGGAAACTGGCACACGCAAGGTTTACACCTCGATCACACCTACAGCATCATTGCCTTTTGGTACACCAGCAGTACATTCATTTCCAATGGAACGCTGTGTTTGCCTTGCAGCATTGCGTTGCAGAGGCAGTTGCAGTATGTTCTGTGTGGTGCATACGTTGTATAAATCAAACGTATGCATCAAATTGTATGGCTTGACAGAAATGGTAGTAGAAGGTGAATGTTGAACTTTTGTTGCACACATATCCAGATGATGCTGCGTACCATTTTGCGCAATGACGCTGTAGGTGTGTTTGAGACTGTAGAGTGTTTTAAGTGCAAGTGCACCTTTACTAAATTAAGCCCCTGGTCCACCTCAAAAAGGGAATCCCCAAAAACATGGGCCAGTGCCAAAGTATGTCATAACCAAACTTTAAGATGTAACTATCTCTTTATTTTACCCCCATTTCTCAATCTAACCTCCACATTGACTAAAACTAGCACATGGTTGGCCTATTTTCTTGTCACTCAGTTGTGCGTCTGTTGTGTAGGGGCCCAACCTATGGCCTCTTGGATCGGTTAGGGAGGGGATGAGCTGTGGTGGGATATCCCCCTGACTCAACCAGATGTGGATGGGCGATAAAACTGTGTACCATGGACAGAGGTTTATCTTGTCCTCATCCATGGATGGCTATGGGTGTGGGAAGAACAAAGTGGTTGAGGGGGGTGTTACCATTTCACGAGCCGCAGGCTATTGAAAAGATCCCCCTGAGCACTGATCTAGGATCAAAATACTATAAACTGACTGTAGGTCAGTGCATAATGGAAAAGTTGGAGAGGAATACCCCAGGGGTGGGTGTTTCTACCCTTGTGCATTATGGTCGTTGATCACAGACTTGCGCCTTCTGAGTCATTTGAACGTTCTGGCACTTTGCCACATCTGGATTACCTCTCCCGGGTAAGATGGGATCAATTTGATCTAATTTTATTATTTACTTATTGTGTTGTAGAAGTGCAGTCTGAAGCCCTGTAAATTCATGATTGTGTTATATGACAAAAGTGTAATAATATATTATATATTGTTTCCAGACAAATGATGAATTATCTAAAGATCGCAGAATGATCTGTTTTTATAATGACTTGGAAATTAATGTCTAATTGAATATCTCTCAAACCAAATTGTAACTATTTATTAATAATCTTGTGTAATTATTGAAATACCCTCAACATGAGACATTTTCCCAGTGTGTAGATACTTAAATGTTCCGTGCTCTATATTAGTTTACTATTTTAAACCTATTATTATTTTCCTTAAAGCCTATGCTTTTAGATTTGTAATAAGTAACTGATAACACAAACCTCAACAACCGATAGTCAGTAAAACAATTGAGGTGTAGGCTCAGAGAACATGTTTGTTCATTTTTCCTCCAGCATTTATCTACAATGTCAGGTGAAAATTGTATGTTGTTATGTGTGTGAGATCACTGACAGAGGCTGCATGTACTGTAGATTACAGTTTTATGATGGACTGAGCGGCGCTCAACACTGATAGGGGCCTTAAGTAGAACCCCTGCCTTTCAGATTCACTTAAAAAAATGTAACGTCACTTTGAGTTCCCGCTCTTTTCTATGCCATATATTGTGATGTATTGCAAGTATATGAAGAAATTGCTGACTTGTCAAAAACTGACGGACGAGAGGACTTGAGAAACATGTCAGTAGCTACAGATCTCTCGCTCCATGTGGTAAGTCACGTGAGGAGGAGTAAAAACAGAATTCCATTTAAATTCAGGTCTATCTCTCTCCAATGCAATGCCATGGCCTATGAGGAACAAGACTCGTCCCTCTACGTACCTTTAGGAATGATGTGATTTATCCCTCTTCTCTCATGTTGAAAATCCCATATATATTTGGTGGTTGAAATGATTTTGAGTTTGACTAGACATGGACTCCTACTGGTATATGCAGGGTAACACACTTAGTGAGAACAAGTCTACCATACAGATGCCTACCTGTATGTACACTGCTTAGCTTTCCTGTATGTACACTGCTTAGCTTTGAAACAAGCTGTGTTCAATTCTGCTAAGCTATCTTGTCAGCACATTCAGATATTGATCAGCTTCCAAACTCATTTGTGTAGACTAACTAAATAGCATTGAATTGTTGAAGGTAACTCCTTTAACTTAAAGGAAATCCAGAGTGAGGTTGGGTTTATGCAGGCTACATTGACATCTGATTTGCACAAAGGACTCCATAATTTCAAAGTGAAGCTAGGTATACAGTTATTTTTATCCTCCACTACACAATACGCAAACGAATAGATAGCTAGCTATGCTACTTCAGCTGTATTGCATGGAAAATATAAGTAATGCAAGTTAACACAATTGTATATTCAATTTGCAGTAAATGCTTCAGCTAGATAGATTCTTCACATCCGCTGTTTCACAAGAAGACAGCCTGGTTTGCTGGTTTTCTCAGGAGTCCCTAAAACATTAGCTAGCTGGCTAATGTTAGCTAGTCAGCCAACTTGCTCTATAGCAATTTTCATAAATTAACTTTATGACAAAACAATATGCTCAAATGTTTGTCTCTTCATTAACTAACATATTCCTCTCAATTGTAAATGTTTTGCTTGACTCATTATGACGTTATAACTACTTACATTTGCTTCCACCATAGTGTTTTGTCAGCCATCTTTGCTGAAGAAAGTCACCAGGGACGGGTGGCTCGCGTCAAATTCGTCATTGGAACCTCTCGATATGATTGGTCATATAAAAACATTGGTAACCAAATGCATAATGAGTGCTCTAACTCCCCCTTGTGGTGGTCTGGAGCAATTAAGCCATGACGCTGGGTACCTCTAAGTCCTGCGGTGTAAGCTCGCAACTTTTAAATGAGGATCCATTCATCATCATCAATATGGTCTCCCAGGTCTTCCTCACATTTTTGTTTGACATGTTTTGTGTCATCGGGAAAAGCCTCTATCAACCCTTGATACAGTTTGGAAATCAACTTTAGAGGTTTGTCAGACTTCCTTAGAATACAGTAGTTTCAAACTTTGAAGCTTCTGCCTTGTCCACTTTTCCACTTTATTCTGTACAGACAGAATGATGATCCTGCTAAGACATGATGATCATAGTGTTGTGTACTGACTGTGCACCATGACAGTGAAGCCTGTATAGCTGTTTATAGCGTGTCAGTGTGAAAAGTAGGGAATTAGCCAGGGAAACTGACAGATCAATAACGTTGCATTGTAGAATGGTGAAAATTCACTTCATCTGAGGATGACAGAGAATTAGTGTACAGGGTCTAATACCCTAAAATATGATGTATATCTGACTCCATTATTATTCGAAGGCTATAGACCCCTAATTTTATCCAGTGGTTGTAGCCAAAGTTGCGAGCCTTGCGTCACCACTCAGAATGCTATAAGATGCAGGTGTTTAGGTTAATCGTTATGCAATTATTAAGAGGCTAATGAACAAAGAGCTAATATCTTGCGTCTTGCGATATTAGTATTGCAAGATGTTAGTATCTCCCATCGTATAATTAAAATTCCTTTACATGGCCCAAAACATTAAAACAAAGGCATGAAAATAACACATACAGTCTTGGATCTAATCATCACAATGTTAATCTAAATTATACGGGTGCACCCCTGTGTCGCTCCTCTTTGAACTATGCACCGTCCGACGAACAGAATGAAACAGTTTCTCTGTAACAATAAATCCATAGTACTTACAGTACAATGAAACATTTTACAATTGTTTTACCTATGAACTCTTCAAACAATATAAACATGACCATTTTATTCACACAGTGACATTCATTTAGTTGATTCAAGTTCCATCAGTCTTCAGCTCCCCTGGCTTCAGTGACCCTAGGACTTCAATCTCTGCTTTGAGATTGCCACAGATGAGGTGTGTTTGACACCTGTGATAGCCCACAGATGGTCTGTCATGCAAACAATGTTACACATCGGGATTGTGTCATCATGCTGGGCCTTGACGCCAGCAAGTCGCTAGACACATCTTCATCACTGGCCTTCATCATCATTCACATTTGTTTACTCTCTTTATTTTCCCAGTACAACATTGCTATACTGACTCTAATAAAAACTCACATTGAGCTGTCACAAAACCTCAGAATATCAGTCTTCAATAATTTGGTCGCCGGTTTCATCGTTTGGTTCGTGTCTAGTGTGATTGAGGTATAAAATAATAGCTAACGTTAGCCAACTTTTGGCTAGTTTACTTCTGTTGAAACGGGACAAAGCACAGGCTGCAAAACATTTTCATACACACAACAGCTGTTAGATACTGCTACCTGAAACATTAGCTAACGTTACATGTCAGTACACTAATAGCTCAGCACTGGGAATAAATGCTTTTTTTCTGTTATGTCAAAGGGCAGTTACCTTGTCAGCTACATCAGTCAAATAAAGAGTAGCCAATTTCTGCTCTGCTTGCTTTTACAACTCTGAGAAAAAGCACAACACACACAGACAACAGCTGCCTCCGTTCGCCACGCTCTGTGGTGGTCACGTGGTCCTAAATCCAGCCGTCTGAAACTTCCAAACAGCCTATCCGACCGCTCTGAAGTGTGTGCAGGGTCATAAGGCACACCAATAACACTTTTTGTATCACATTGCAATAATAAAACTGGGGGTGGGGGCAAAAATGCAATTTAAGAGTGTGTGTGGGGGGGTCAGGTCCCCCCCTCCCCAGTGAAAGTTGTGCCCCTGGCCCAGTGTAATCCGGTGGTTATTCCAAACATAGCCAATAAATATGTGTAATCCTATCCTTTGTTTATTCCAAACATAGCCAATAAATATGATGATAAGATGACGGTCGGGATAGTGAGACAGTCAGACTGGTCCGAGGTTATCAAGTGACAGTATTTACTATCAATATTATGGGTGACATTGGGAACACACTGGCTCAGAGTCTGTGTGTGTGTGTGTGTGTGTGTGTGTGTGTGTGTGTGTGTGTGTGTGTGTGTGTGTGTGTGTGTGTGTGTGTGTGTGTGTGTGTGTGTGTGTGTGTGTGTGTGTGTGTGTGTGTGTGTGTGTGTGTGTGTGTGTGTCCCATTCTAAGGCCACAGTCACAGACATTATAAAGAGGTGGTGTTTATAAAGTCACACTTCTTTTGCATTGAGGGGGCCAGTCGCTTGTCAAAGTGGTCGGGTTGGCTGGTTTGTGGTGCAGGTACGTTTAAGCTTTTCCATCAACATTACTCTTATAAATAGTATTTTAAGTTATTGTGATAATATTGTGCAAGATGAAAAATGATTGTTGGCCGGAAATGATCAGCAATGCAAATGTTTTAACTCAATCGAAAATATTCGGTTCATAATATGGATAATTAACGGTTCATTTTTGTATTATAACTCTGGTTGTTATCTTATTTATCATTACCATCCTGCAACATTTTTACCGCCACAAACAATTTCACAGAGTTACATGAATGAACCCACAGGAAAGCTCTCAGGGTGTAACAGAGGCATAGGAACAATGCATTTACTATTTACATTATATAAATTGAATTGTCACTTTGTTAGTTATAAAAACTGTCTTTTGTTTGATAGTTGTGCAAATATCAATTTCAGTGGCAATCATTGTATTTGTACTGTATTTGGAAGTTGAGATCTGAGATGCTAGTCGTTTTCCACCTCATTTGCACTGTGTATATTTCCATTGGTTATCCATACAAAACTCATGCTGGATCAATTTGTATACATCTACACAGACACCCACCCACCCACCCACACCCACCCCCACCCCCACACCCACACACACACACACACACACACACACACACACACACACACACACACACACACACACACACACACACACACACACACACACACACACACACACACACACACACACACACACACACACACCAAGGTTATTATAGTTTAGTGTTTTAATATTCATTTGAATTTCTATTCGTTTTAAGAATGTTAGTTGACATTTGGTTTATTTTCAGTTTTTTTCAGATCCACTTTAATAGTTTTTATTTATTTAAAGTTTTATAAAAACTTTGATGTGTTTTTGGGGATGTCAGTTCTTGCCACTGTGGGGCAGTAATGCATAAGATGATGGGTCAGGTCATAGGTTAGGTTAGGTTTAAAGGTAACCTCAGCGAGATGACGTAAATGCACGAAGTAAACAGTAGCATTCGTAGATACTCCGTATGACTGTATGAGAGCAAAGTTTTACATCGTGCTCATGTCATTGCGCTCGTTCAAGCAGATAAATGTTGTCAAGTTATTCAAAGTGTGTTGTTCTAGAGCAAAAACATGTCAAAAACCATGTGATCAATGGTCATGAAGTTTTGACTGCAGTCGACCGCAAGTTTCTGTGCTTGCTCTTCACCAACTTCATCCTGCAGTTGTCACTTGCATATTGGGAGGCTCTATTGTCAACCAATCATAAGGGGAGGGCTGCTGTTTTATCGGCTCCTTTTTTTCATAGTTCATAACTTGTTTTGTACATAATGTTGCTGCTACCGTCTCTTATGACCGAAAAGAGCTTCTGGACATCAGAACTGTGATTACTCACCTCAGATTAGACAAGGGGTTTTTCTTCAATGAGTCGGACGGGAGGGATATACTACAGACAACCGTCCAGGTCCAGATCCCCATCATTTGGTGGAGAAGGAAACTGTTAGGATCAGGTGACGAGTGGCTAATCTGGCTTTGCCTTCAGTCCTGATAGCTACCCTTCAATTGCTGGAAAATAAATGGGACAAACTGAAAGCATGTAAATCCTACCAACGGTACATTAAAAACTGTAATATCTTATGTTTTACGAGTTGTGGCTGAACGACGACATTAAGAACATATAGCTGACAGGTTATACTCTCTATCCGCAGGATAGAACAGCAGCCTCTGGTAAGACACGGGGCGGGGGCCTATACATATATGTAAACAACAGCTGGTGCACGATATATAAGGTAGTCTCGAGGTTTTGCTTGCCTGAGGTAGAGTATCTCATGATAAGCTGTAGACCACACTATCTACCTAGAGATTTTTCATCTGTATTTTTCGTAGCTGTCTACATACCACCACAGACCGATGCTGGCACCAAAACCGCACTCAATGAGCTTTATACAGGAAAACACTCATCCAGAGGCGGCGCTCCTTGTGGTGGGGGACTTTAATGCAGGGAAACTTAAATTGTTTTACCTCATTTCTATCAGCATGTTAAATGTGCAACCAGAGGGAAAACAATTCAGGACCACCTTTACTCCACACACAGAGACGCGTACAAAGCTCTCCCTCGCCCTCTACTTGGCAAGTCCGACCATAATTATATCCTCCTGGTTCCTGTTTACAAGCAAGACTTAAAGCAGGAAGTACCAGTGACTCCGTCTGTAAAGAAAAGTGATCAAATGAAGCAGATGCTAAACTACAGGACTGTTTTGCTTGCACAGACTGGATTATGTTCCGGGATTCTTCCGATGACATTGAGGTGTACACCACATCAGTCATTGGCTTCATCAATCAGTGCATCGATGACGTTGTCCCCACAGTGACTGTACGTACATACCCAAACCAGAAGCTCACTCATTGCAACGTCCCCACTGAACTAAAAGGTAGAGCTGTCTCTTTCAAGGAGCGTGACTCTAACCCGGAAGCTTATAAGAAAACCCGCTATGCCCTCTGACGAACCATCAAACAGGCAAAGTGTCAATACAGGACTAAGATCACACATTGTCCTACACCGGCTCCGATGCTCGTCGGATGTTGCAGGGCTTGCAAACTATTACAGACTACAAAGGGAGGCACAGCTGAGAGCTGCCCAGTGACACGAGCCTACCAGACAAGCAAAATAACTTTTATGCTAGCTTTGAGGTGAGTAACATTGAAACATGCATGAGAGCATCAGCTGTTCCAGACAACTGTGTGATCACGCTCTCCGCAGCCAATGTAAGTAAAACCTTTAAACAGCTCAACATTCACAAGGCCGCAGGGCCAGACGGATTACCAGGATGTGTACTCCGAGGGTGCGCTGACCAACTGGCAAGTATCTTCACTGACATTTTCAACTTCTCCCTGTCTGAGTCTGTCATACCAACATGTTTCAAGCAGACCACCATAGTCCCTGTGCCCAAGAACACTAAGGTATCATGCATAAAATGACTATTGACCCGTAGCACTCACATCTGTAGCCCTGAAATGCTTTGAAAGGTGGGTCATGGCTCACATCAACACCATTATCCCAGAAACCCTAGACCCACTCCTATTTGCATACCACCCCAACAGATCCATAGATGATGCAATTTCTATTGCACTCCACACTGCCCTTTCACACCTGGACAAAAGGAACACCTATGTGAGAATGCTATTCATTGACTACAGCTCAGCGTTCAACACCATAGTGCCCTCAAAGCTCATCACTAAGATAAAGCCCCCGGGACTAAACACCTCCCTCTGCAACTAGATCCTGGCCTTCATGACGGGCCGCCCCCAGGTGGTAAGGATAGGTAATAACACACCCGCCACTGTGATCCTCAACACAGGTGCCCCTCAGGGGTACGTGCTCAGACCCCTCCTGTACTCCCTGTTCACTCATGTCTGCACGGCCAGGCATGACTCTAACACCATCATTAAGTTTGCTTATGACACAACAGTGGTAGGCCTGATCACCGACAATGATAAGACAGCCTTTAGGGAGGAGGTCAGAGACCTGGCCGTGTGGTGCAAGGACAACAACCTCTTCCATAACGTGATCAAGACAAAGGAGATGATTGTGGATTACAGGAAAAGGAGGACCAAGCACGCCCCCATTCTCAGCGACCGGGCTGCAGTGGAGCAGGTTGAGAGCTTCAAGTTCCTTGGTGTCCACATCACCAACAAACTAACATGGTCCAAGCATGCCAAGACAGTTGTGAAGAGGGCACGACAAAACCTATTCCCCCTCAGGAGACTGAAAATATTTGGCATGGGTCCTCAGATCCTCAAAAGGTTTTACAGCTGCACCATCGAGAACATCCTGACTGGTTGCATCACTACCTGGTATGGCAACTGCAAATAGCCCCGCTATTGTTATTTACTGCTAATCTGTAATTATTTGGTTTTTTTATCTCTGACTTTTTAAAAATGTATTTTCATAAAACAGCGTTGTTGGTTAAGGGCTTGTAAAAGTAAGCATTTCACTGTAAGGTCTACATCTGTTGTATTCGGTGCATGTGACAAATAACATTTGATTTGATTTGATTTGACCCATGCGAACTGGACCAAAGATATGCCTGAAATGGGAACCAATTTGCCACGATTTATGGGTACAGTGGATATAGACAAATTAATGTGATATTTGAGGCTCTATCTCACTAAGAGATTGTACAATGTACACACCAAAATATTGTATTATGAGTTTTTGAGTGTGTGATATGGGAGTAAGATACATGTTTATTTCGACATTATAAAGAAAACCTTTTATAAACAATGGCAACACTGCCATGTTGATCGGAGCCTTGCTGTTGGAAATCCACATTAGTGTGCGACTTTCAGCTGTCTCAGATGCACCTACCGCGACTTCACTCCTCCACTTTCGTCTACAGTCGTTTGCTTTAGCGTTACCACTCAAACGAGCCCAATATGCGGTGCTGCTCATGGCAACGTCGTCTACCTTTCAATTATGTGACCCGCCAGATTTGGAAGCTTTAAAACCCCATTGGAAAATAAAAAAGAATGGGCATAGATGTCAATTCAATGTCCATTCCACATTGGTTCAACATAATTTCATTGAAATGACGTAGAAACAACGTTGATTCAACCAGTGATTTTTGCCCCCCACACACCCCAAAAAACATAATTCATATGGTTTTTATTTTAGTTTAGTTTTGGAGTCAAAGATAATAGTTTCAGTGTAATTTAGTTTTTTCAATCGGGTTTATTAATTATTTACTAAATCGTTTTTTCATGATTAGTTTAAATTTTAGTTTCAGTTTTAGTTTACTATAATAACCTTGACACACACACACCTGTCTAGTCTGCCTAATCTGACTCTCTACTACCCTTTACTACCTCTGTTTTGGAAATAATTCATGCTGTTATCACAGACAACTTCTATCCTCAGCTCCCGTCAGAGATTTGTGGATGCTGTGACAGGCCACAACAGACTTTATGTAACAAGGAAGACAGGACCACAGGAATACATGCACTCATACGTTCATGAGCAGGAATAAAGAGCTCCTTGACCACGCACACCAGTGGTAACATGAACTTTACCCAGTACCAGGACATTTCTGCTCAAAACCTGTTGACTTCTGCCAGGAGGCTGAAACTTGACCACAAGTGGTTCTTCCAGCAAGACATCAAAATGGCCACCAAATCAACATTTTGCAATAGCCATCTCGGTCTCCGGACTTGAAAACCTGTGGTTTGAATTGAAGAGAGCAGTCCATAAGCGCAGACGAAGGATATCAAGGATCTGGAAGGATTCTGTATGGAGGAATGGTCTCGATCCCTCCCAATGTGTAACTCATAAACCATTTTAGAGGAAGACTCAGAGCCATTTTCCTCACAAGGTGAGGTATTTAAAGGTATTGAAAAAGGGGTGTCAATCATTTTTACCCTTACCTTTTTGAGAACAAATGATATTACTTGGTAAACTAAATATTTTTATCTGAGAAATTGTCTTAGTACTACAGAAAATAATTTCCAAAGTGTTTAGAGCATACAATATAGCTCAGTACTTGATTTTTTTTTATTTTACACAGTTATTTTTGCTCATCTTTATCAAGGGTGTAAATCATTTCTGACTCCACTGTGTACCCACTCATTCAATCAATAAGGGCAGAATCCTAACATTAATTCACATTTTGTGCAAATCTGTTAAATACACTGAACAAAAATATAGAAGCAACGTGTAAAGTGTTGGTCCCATGTTTCATGAGCTGAAATTAAAGATCCCAGAAAAGTTCCATACATACAAATAGCTTATTTCTCTCAAATGTTGAGAACAATTCTTTTTACATACCTGTTAGTGAGCATTTCTCCTTTGCCAAGGTAATCCACCCACCTGACAGGTGTGGCATATCAAGAAGCTGATTAAACAGCATGATCATTACACAGGTGCACCTTGTGCTGGGGACAGTAAAAGGACACTCTAAATGCATAGTTTTGTCACACAACACTATGCCACCGATGTCTCAAGTTTTGAGGGAACACACAATTGTAGTACTGACTGCAGGAATGTCTATCAGAGCTGTGGCCAGAGAATTGAATGTTAATTTCTCTACCATAAGCCGCCTCCAAAGTCATTTTAGAGAATGTGGCATTACCTCCAACTGGCCACACAACCGCAGATGCTGATGCTCCAGATACTCAACTAGTCTAAAGAAGTTTTATTGCTTCTTTAATCAGAACAACAGTTTTCAGCTGTGCTAACATAATTGCAAAAGGGTTTTCTAATGATAAATTAGCTTTCTAAAATTATAAACTTGGATTAGCTAACACAACGTGCCATTGGATCACAGGTGTGATGGTTGCTATTAATGGGCCTCTGTACGCCTATGTAAATATTCCATAAATCTGCCGTTTCCAGCTACAATAGTCATTTACAACATTAACAATGTCTACACTGTATTTCCGATCAATTTGATGTTATTTTAATGGACAAAAAATGTGCTTTTCTTTCAAAAACAAGGACATTTCTAAATTACCCCAAACTTTTGAACAGTAGTGTATGTTAATAGATGATTTCATTTAAAAGAGGTGCAAATAATTCAATAAACCTGTTTTCACTTTGTCTATGATGTATTGTGTATATATTGATGAGGGATTTTTTTTCGTTATTTTAGAATAGAGCTGTAATGTAACAAAATGTGGAAAAAGTATTCCTGAATTCTCTGTAGATTCACTGTATTTCATTCAGTTGCACAGTACAGAATAAACTGTATAGCAGGGGTGGCAAATGTACAGCCCACAATCCAAATCTGGCCAGCAAGCCTGCAGTGGATTTGGGGAAATTATAATTATGGTTGAAAAACAACTTCTCTCTATACTTGAATGTCTACAACCAAAATGCATTTAGGCATTTAGGCAGGGATCGAGTCGTTAGAATGTTCATATTCATGTGTAAAGTGTTTCAATCAGACAACGATGATCGGACAACGATGTATTGTATAGACAGAAGTAGGAACGGTTATGTACAATGCTTATCAGAGCCTCCTTTCTATGTTCCAGCTGCGTTGAACATTAACACCAACGCCAACCCCAGGGGAGACTGCCAGGTAAGTGGTCCCGCCAACACGTTTCTACAGTATATACTTTATATTGTATATATATTTATACTGTTAATACTGTTAATACTGTGTTTTGTGCTGCCCGTGCTGTCCACCCCTGGGAAAATAGAGTTCTCCATTCAATCTAACTATGTCCCCCTTTTTGCTACAATACATTTCAGAAATGGTTTCCCGGAAACAGAAGCCTGGCCTTGGACTAAGAACCACTTTTAAATGGAGAATCTCCATTGAACATTTATTTTAGTCTTGGACTTGGCTGAATCAGTGTCTGGAAACCGTCTCTCAGTGTTTTAAGGCTAGGACCTTGTGCCGCAGCATTAAGACACCTGCAACATGCTGAGCAATCTGATGGAGATATTCTGTTTCCGATACAGTTGATGTGATAGACTCAGCCGTCGGTGGGAAGAGTCAAAAGCCATTGAAGTGCAGCTTATCAATAGTGTAGTTCATACATGCATACAGACCCTCAGGCAGAACAGCACACACACATACAACAGGGGGGATTTACACATACATAACCTTTCCTATAGCCAATACTAAGCCACATGCTTTGACATTGAGGTTAAAGAAAGTGTGATTTCTCAATTTACCTCGTTTGGCTTACCGTTACATTAGACAAATCAGGACCACAATATTATTGTCATGGTTTTTTGTATAAAAAAATCTTACATTACAGCTCACTTTGAGCAAATTTGGAATTTGCAAATAATTCATTTAATCATAGCAAATTCTGCGATTAACGCAATTAAATGTTTTAATCATTTGACAGACCTACATAGAACGTATGTTCACAATTAAACGTCTCCGTTTCAGCTACACCATGGTATCTGCTCCTGTCCTCCCATAGCCTACCAGCCTTTACAACCATTAGTGGATACCCTGAAATGCACTTAATTCAATTGAGGTACACCTGTGACTGGCAGGGGCAGGAGGGTTCATTCAAGAACCAAAACTAACTCCGACCCCGTTGCACACACACCCTCCCCCCTCACACATACATTATATCATAGCTGCCACCACTATGTCATAGCTGCCACCGTTGTCACCAAACTGATTGTCACCATTGATAATGTATTCATACATAGGAAAGACATACACACAAACAAACACACACTGCTGTCCTTTGAAACTCTTGTACCCACACACACTCTGCCACACGCCATTTATTGACACTCCAAACACAGCCAGCAGTTAATCTGTCACCTCCACACCGACACCGAAAACAACCAGTGGACACGAACACTGCAGACGGAGGCTGCCGCCACCATGTTTACGCCGTAGACACCAGCTACACCCGGCCTCCCTCGTTGTGGCAACCAGCCGAGCATGTCGGTGCCTTGGCGACCGACATCACCCCACCCTCACTACATGCCTTGTAGATCTGTATGTGTGCAGTGTGCAGGAGTGACAATACAAAAGTTGATAGAGAGGTCATTGCTTCTAATGTCAGTCATGAACACACCTGAATCAGACTTTTGGTGAAACTGCTAAATCGTGTTCAAGTGCACCTGCTTGCTTGAATAAAGGTGAAAGCACAATGATCAAATCAAAATCAAATCAAATGTATTCATATAGCCCTTCGTACATCAGCTGATATGTCAAAGTGCTGTACAGAAACCCAGCCTAAAACCCAAAACAGCATGCAATGCAGGTGTAGAAGCACTGTGGCTAGGAAAAACTCCCTAGAAAGGCCAAAACCTAGGAAGAAACCTAGAGAGGGACCAGGCTATGTGGGGTGGCCAGTCCTCTTCTGGCTGTGCCGGGTGGAGATTATAACAGAACATGGCCAAGATGTTCAAATGTTCATAAATTACCAGCATGGTCAAAAAATAATAATCACAGGCAGAACAGTTGAAACTGGAGCAGCAGCACGGCCAGGTGGACTGGGGACAGCAAGGAGTCATCATGTCAGGTAGTCCTGAGGCATGGTCCTAGGGCTCAGGTCCTCCGAGAGAGAGAGAAAGAAAGAGAGAAAGAGAGAATTAGAGAGCATACTTAAATTCACACAGGACACCGGATAGGACAGGAGAAGTACTCCAGATATAATAAACTGACCCTAGCCCCCCGACACATAAACTACTGCAGCATAAATACTGGAGGCTGAGACAGGAGGGGTCAAGAGACACTGTGGCCCCATCCGATGGCACCCCCGGACAGGGCCAAACAGGAAGGATATAACCCCACCCACTTTGCCAAAGCACAGCCCCCACACCACTAGAGGGATATCTTCAACCACCAACTTACCATCCTGAGACAAGGCCGAGTATAGCCCACAAAGATCTCCGCCACGGCACAACCCCAAGGGGGGGCGCCAACCCAACCCAATGATGAATGGCTGTGGGTGTTTGAATAACCTGCATTAGTGTAGCCACATTTTTTCAAATGCACCGGTATTGCCACAAGGGTAACAACGATATCGGGCATTATGGATTATTTCAAATTAGTTTGGCTGCATCAGTGTCCTGTGTCTTCCATAGGCATACTGCAATATTACTTAATCTTATATATATATTTACATTGATACATGCTGGAGAATTAAGCAAAACAAATTGGGAGACAAAATGTGTGTTACTTTGGGAACTCATTTAGTCCCCATGCGATCCCTCTCAATTCCACACTGCCAGTATCTTGTGTCTCCCCATGCAGGCCTACGTGGAGCTGACCGAGCTGATGAATGACCAGCAGAACCATCAGGGCTGGCAGGAGACGGGCCGATGGGTGGGCTATGAGGAGAGCTACGACCCCGAGGCCGGGGGTTGGGGACCCTCACACATCTCCTACCTCACCTTCAATAGCCTCATCCAGCTGCGCCGCACCATGAACACAGGTCAGAACAGGGCCGTGTTTATTAGAGTACACAGTGGGAAATGTTTTGAAACGCTTTACAATGGAAATCGAAAATGATTCATTACTTAGTCCAGGTAGAACCTCGTGTTTTGTCCCATGGTTGTGTTCATTAGGCACCAAACTGAAGAAAATGTACTGAAACAATAATTGTCATTTTTAAGTTCTGAAATGTTTTAAGACGTTTTCCATTGCATGCCCTAATGCAGCGTTTACAAACTAGGGGTTGCAACCCTATGTAGGTTGCTAGATTTGAAAATAGGGTCACGAGAGAAACTCTGGAGAAAAATTGCTGCTTGGTTCATAGAACCATTGTGATGTGAGTAACCTTCGATATCCGCTGAACAGGTCGTGACACTTCCCGTTTACTTCCTACAAATGTCGCTCTAACTTGTGAACGGTTGAAGCTATAAGCTATTACAACGCTCACAAGCCACACAGACTCGGGGGGGGGGGGCATCATAATTGAAAGCGATGATGGTGTTCTTTTCCACACAGAATGTC
Organism: Oncorhynchus gorbuscha; assembly: GCF_021184085.1. Classification (NCBI taxonomy): domain Eukaryota; kingdom Metazoa; phylum Chordata; class Actinopteri; order Salmoniformes; family Salmonidae; genus Oncorhynchus; species Oncorhynchus gorbuscha. The sequence continues at coordinate 29,778,488 of NC_060183.1, read as the reverse complement.
ATGCACAATTATTGCCTGATAATCTTCTGAACTTCCTAATACCTTTCTGATGCATTTCAGCCACTTCAAACCCTACTTCCTTCAGATTGAAGTACTGTCAGACTGATTTGTAATAGACTGTCATAGCGCCCAAATAAAACATGAAACATTAGCTATTGATTACATCACTTTCTTTACATGGTGAGGTTGTAAAAAATACATATATATTTATATATATCAAAATGGGGTCACTGGCCAAAAACATTTGGGAACACGACCGAGTATAGAGTTGAATGGAGGAAATGGTCCAATTCCAATAGTTTTCAAATGCGTTCTTCCTCCTTCTCTCATATAAGTATTACTTATCTGAATGGAATTTATTTGAATTTGAATAGAATAGAATAGAATAGAATAGAATGGAATAGAATAGAATAGAATAGAATAGAATAGAATAGAATAGAATAGAATGGACCGAAAAGTCTGCCAACTGGACACGCCCCGTCATTTCAAAGTGGACGTTTGGGTAATATTTGGTTGAGATGTTGATCACTGAGATTTCATTATTCACCGACTCAAAAAGACAGCCAGAAGTTTTGTAAATTCCCAATATGTTATCAATATGCTTTCAAACATCTAAAAGCACAACTAAATTCCAATGGAAAAACAATATCTGCTTTTTAGTTTAGGTGTCATCTAAATGTCTTATCTGCGCTTTCAACCATTTAAAAGCACAACAAAGTTCAAATGGCAATACAATGTCAGATATGTTATATTTATACAACAACTTAATGCGTTATCACTGTGTTTCATCAAATAGCACAGCCAAATAACCTGGATTGCAGTTGAGATTACATTAAAAGTACATATTGCAGAGCCTCCCGAGTGGCGCAGCGGTCTAAGGCACTGCATCACGTCAATACAGACCCGGGTTTGATCCCAGGCTGTGTCGCAGCCGGTCGCAGCCGGTCGCGTCTGGGTTAGGGATGCGTTTGGCTGGCCGTGATGCCCTAGTCCCATTGCACTCTAGTGACTCCTTGTGGCGGGCCAGGTGCATACACGCTGACTTTGGTCACCAGCTAGTACGGTGTTTGCTCCGACACATTGGTGAAGCTGGATTCCGGGTTAAGCGAGCAGTGTGTCAAGAAGCAGTGCAACTTGGCGGGGTCGTGTTTCGGAAAATGCATGGCTCTCGACCTTTGCCTCTCCCGAGTCCGTACGTGAGTTGCAGCAATGGGACAAAACTGTAACTACCAATTGGGGTGAAAGAAAAGTACACAGTGCAAGTGATCAACAAGATTCTGCACAGATTATTACAGCAAGTGTGAAGATCTCCACAACTTGCGACCTTTGCATGCTGTCTTGAACATTAATGCTTTCTATGATTAAGTAGGAAGAGACTTATACTAGTTACAGGAAACTAAACTCGAAATGTAGCCATGGATGTGTTGCACATTTTAAGGTTGAAAAAATACAGTTACATTCATTTGTAAGATAGCCTTAACTTTAAACTGTTTACTGGGTTAGTATCAACAATACTACATATTCTAGCTAGCTAGCAACAATGTTAGAACATTAATTAGCTTAATAGCTACAGGCACAAGTCAACAAGCCACTGCCACCTTGTGGCCTGGAGTATTTAAACAAAGCAAATTGGAGGTAGAACTGTTCTATATGAACAACAGAAAGTTAACTTCCATCACTCTGGGCAGAGGTGGTAAGTACCTATCGGCAGTCAGGTTTCTAAGTGTGTCTGACCCTTTAGTCTACAGAGGTGCCATTTTGGGCCTCTTCGCATCAGTTGCACCGAGGAGACAGTGAAATGCTTGACACAGCAGAGGCATCAGCGGGGTTTGTGACAGAGCGGGACTCTGTTGTCCCTCTTGTTTTCTGTTGAGTCAGGTCACTGGGCTCTTGGCTGACACTGAGGTTACAGAAGTGGCAGGGCATGTCCTACTGTCCTTCTGTGACAGTCTGGATGGATAGACGGACCTAGCCCTCCACCCCTCTGGGGGGGGGTCATAATACAGTATACGTGTGTGTGGTGGTTCCTGGGGTGTGAGGTTCATGTGTCTCATTACGATTTAGGAAAGGAAAGGGGATACCTAGTCAGTTGCACAACTGAATGCATTCAATTTGTCTTCTGCATTTAACCTAACCCCTCTGAATCAGTTTGTGTGTGGGGGGGGGGGCTCAGCGGCCTTTTGACAGCCCTTCAGTCTCGGCTCTGTGATCTGATTGCATCCCCTCCCTGTCCCCTTCCTAGCTCCCCTTGTCCCCTGCACAACTGAATGCATTCAATTTGTCTTCTGCATTTAACCTAACCCCTCTTTGGTCCCAGCTGCCACCCCTGCCTGACATTTGACCCCTGCCCAAGGCCAAGGCTAGGGAGGTGGGGAGGGGGGGGGGTCGCTGTCACAGCAGCCTGACAGCCCACCAGTCCATGACCGCTGACCTTGGGACCGATCAGTTACCATGGCGATCCCATTCCCCTCATTTCCTATGAATCCCATTTAGGACGGGATGGAGGAATGGATTAGGCAATACATGTGTGTCTCAGAGTCAGTTTGGATTAATGTGCCATTAGAGAGTGAGAGTGAGAGTGAGAGTGAGAGAGAGAGAGAGAGAGAGAGAGAGAGAGAGAGAGAGAGAGAGAGAGAGAGAGAGAGAGAGAGAGAGAAAGAGAGGCGCAGGGTGTCAATCTAAGATGGGGTGAATAGGCGAGATGGCTTGTTTCACAAACTTTTTATTTATTTATTTATTTCACCTTTATTTAACCAGGTAGGCAAGTTGAGAACAAGTTCTCATTTACAATTGCGACCTGGCCAAGATAAAGCAAAGCAGTTTGACAGATACAACGACACAGAGTTACACATGGAGTAAAACAAACATACAGTCAATAGTACAGTATAAACAAGTCTATATACAATGTGAGCAAATGAGGTGAGAAGGGAGGTAATGGCAAAAAAGGCCATGGTGGCAAAGTAAATACAAAATAGCAAGTAAAACACTGGCCTCCAGTAGAAAAGATCAGGGCTTTAGAGGCTAACTGTTAACCCCAGTCATTGTCATTGAGAGGTTAACCACTAACCCCAGTCATTGCCATTGAGAGGCTAACTGCTAAGCCCAGTCATTGTCATTGAGAGGCTAACAGCTAACCCCATTCATTGCCATTGAGAGGCTAACTGCTAACCCCAGTCATTGCCATTGAGAGGCTAACTGCTAAGCCCAGTCATTGCCATTGAGAGGCTAACCGCTAACCCCATTCATTGTCATTGAGAGGCTAACTGCTAACCCCAGTCATTGCCATTGAGAGGCTAACCGCTAACCCCATTCATTGCCATTGAGAGGCTAACTGCTAACCCCAGTCATTGCCATTGAGAGGCTAACTGCTAACCCCAGTCATTGCCATTGAGAGGCTAACTACTAAGCCCAGTCATTGTCATTGAGAGGCTAACCGCTAACCCCATTCATTGGCTGTATGTGCAGATAGGGGGCCGTTCAAGATCACAACGGTCAAAGCAGTTGACAATAAACTGTTGAAACAAACGTTTAGATGCACTATTGTAAAGTGGCTGTTCCACTGGATGTCATAAGGTGAATGCACCAATTTGTAAGTCGCTCTGGATAAGAGCGTCTGCTAAATGACTTAAATGTAATGTAAATGTAATACGAAAATACAGTGTCAAGAAAAAGTATGTGAACCCTTTGGAATTACCTGGATTTCTGGGTCATAAAATTTGATCTGATCTTCATCTAAGTCACAACAATAGACAAACAGTGTTCTTAAACTAATAACACACAAATTATTGTATTTTTCTTGTTGTTTTCTTGTTTCTTGTATATTGAATACATCATTTAAACATTCACAGTGTAGGTTGGAAAAAGTATGTGAACCCCTAGGCTAATGACTTCTCCAAAAGCTAATTGGAGTCAGGAGTCAGCTAACCTGGAGTCCAATTAATGAGACGAGATTGGAGATGTTGGTTAGAGCTGCCCTGCCCCATAAAAAACACAAAATTTGAGTTTGCTATTCACAAGAAGCATTGCCTGACGTGAACCATGCCTCAAACAAAAGAGATCTCAGAATACCTACGATTAAGAATGGTTGACTTGCATAAAGCTGGAAAGGGTTACAAAAGTATCTCTAAAAGCCTTGATGTTCATCAGTCCACTGTCAGACAAAATGTCTGTAAATGGAGAAGGTTCAGCAGTTACTACTCTCCCTAGGAGTGGCCGTCCTGCAAAGATGACTGCAAGAGCACCGCACTGAATGCTCAGTGAGATTAAGAAGAATCCTAGAGTGTCAGCTAAAGACTTACAGAAATCTCTGGAACATGCTAACATCTCTGTTGACGCGTCTACGATACGTAAAACACTTAACAAGATTGGTGTTCATGGGAGGAACCCACGAAAGAAGCCACTGCTGTCCAAAAAAAACATTGCTGCACGTTTGAAGTTCGCAAAAGAGCACCTGGATGTTCCACAGCGCTACTGGCAAACTATTCCGTGACAGATTAAACTAAAGTTGAGTTGTTTGGAAGGAGCACACAACACTTTGTGTGGAGAAAAAAAGGGACAGCATAACAACATCAAAACCTCATCCCAACTGTAAAGTATGGTGGAGGAAGCATCATGGTTTGGGGCTGCTTTGCTGCCTCAGGGCCTGGACATCTTGCTATCATCGACGGGGAAATTATTTCCCAAGTTGATCAAGACATTTTGCTGTAGAATGTAAGGCTATCTGTCCGCGAATTGAAGCTCAACAGAAGTTGGGTGATGCAATACGACAATGACCCAAAACATAGAAGTAAATCAACAACAAAATGGCTTCAACAGAAGAAAATACGCCTTCTGGAGTGGCCCAGTTAGAGTCCTGACTTCAACCCGATTTGAGATGCTGTGGCATGACCTCAAGAGAGCGGTTCACACCAGACATCCCAAGAATATTGCTGAACTGAAACAGTTATGTGAAGAGGAATGGTCCAAAATTCCTCCTGACAGTTGTGCAGGTTTGATCCGCAACTGCAGAAAACGTTTGGTTGAGGTTGTTGCTATCAAAGGATGGTCAACCAGTTATTAAATTTGGTTCACATACTTTTTGCAATGTGAATGTTTACACGGTGTGTTCAATAAAGACATGAAAACGTGTAATGGTTTGTGTGTTAGTTTAATCAGAGTGTGTTTGTCTACTGTTGTGACCTAGATGAAGATATGTACAAATTTGATGACCAATTTATGCAGAAATCGAGGGAATTCCAAAGGGTCCCCATACTTTTTCTTGCCACTGCATTGTTGAATTGTGTTTGATTGACAACGCAGGAGAGTTTCATCTGAGCAACTTGCTTTATCCTATTCTTTAACTTTTATTTTTTGTTGAGATGAAGACCTGAATCCAACATATTAATTATTCATTTGTAGACAAACTGGAATGAAATCCAGACTAAGTCAGTGGCACAGATGGATCTATGCAAACAGAAGATATGCAATGTTGATATTTGGTTTCGTTGACAACCAAGCACAATTCAACATCCAGTTTGTCTCAAAATGAATAATTTGATACTGTACGTTCGATTCACATCTCCATCTCAACCAAAAATCTATGTCAAAGAATAGGACAGAATCTTATCAAACTTGTAATGCACTTTAAATCAAGTTTGATTTCATTTACCCTATTCTTTCATTTAGATATTTGGTTGAGATGGTGACATCCAATGTATTAATGATTACATTGAAGCAATGTTGATTCCATTAGTTTGTGCCCAGTGGGTCGTTCCTTCTTCTTTTAGTGAGGTAATCAGTGATCATGCATGACTGGATTGGCAAAAGCTATGTTGTAACTCTGTCTTTGTTGCAGTAGCTACCTTGTAAAGGGAAAGGAAGCATTTATTGAAAAGTGTTTGAACAGGTTTGAAGATGAGTGAATATCATCAAGATAAGATCTTCAGAGAAATTATCAGATTTTGACCTTGAAGCTCGAGTGAGCTCCGTCAACTGCCCTCTAACTATAGAACCCGTATTTCTAGGTTGTGTTGCAATATAAGAGGAAATTACCTATAGGGGTACTGCACCTGCATATTCCTTCCCATACAACCAGTCTACATCGATGTCCTGATTCAGAGGGGTTGGGTTAAATGCGGAAGACACATTTCAGTTTAATGCATTCAGTTGTGCAACTGACTCGGTATCCCCTTTCCGTTTCCCTTCCTTCGCAGTTACTCTCTCTCTTCCACCCCTCTTACATCCTCCCTGGCCCTGTTCAACCTCTCACCCTGTGATGTTTCCTGTGAATTGTTCAGGTGTGGTGATGCTAGACCGGGTGGAGTGCAGTCTCTCCGGCATCGCTGAGAAGATAGTGGACGAGTTGATCAGCAAGAAAGAGATCAGGCCCAGCGATCGGGATGGAGTGCTCCATTCCCTGCTCCAAAACCGCAGGTAAAGTTCACTAAGTGTTCACTAAGCTACGCTTGCATGATTAGTCAGCTTGCCTAAGACCTGAAGACTTGTGTTTGCTGTCTATGTAAAAGTCTAGGCTTTAGCGCAATGGATGCAGATGGTCTGTCACAGTAAAATCCTACTCAGGTCTTTGTATCGGAGGTGGTTCAAAGCCAAGTCATACCACTGTCCATATAAATACTAACTAAGGGACCAGTGAGGAGGAAGGGGAGGAGCATCACACTCAGAGGAGGAAGGGGAGGAGCATTATTTTTAGATAAAATTATACTAAATACATTCACAACACCAAATAACTGATTAAAACACACGGTTTTGCAGTGAAGATCTACAGTAGCCTCAAAAGCACCCTCTAGGGTAGCACCATGGTGTACCCTGAGAACAGGTATTTTCTGTCCTCCTCTGGGTACATTGACTTCAATACAAAACCTAGGAGGCTCATGGTTCTCACCCCCTTCAATAGACTTACACAGTAATCATGGCGACTTCTGAAGGACATCCTCCAACCTATCAGAGCTATTGCAGCATGAACTGACATGTTGCCCATCCAATCACAGAATCAGAGAATCTACTGAAAGCTACAGCTACCTAGTTTTACAGTGCATAAAGTGTGGTGAGTAGTTGACTCAAAGAGAGAGAAAAACAATAGTTGAACGGTTTTTGGAAAATACATTTCTTCACAAATGACGGAGAAGCAGCAGAGAGAGAGAGAAAGCTAGCTATATTTTGTTGTACTAATTTCTTCCTTGTTAACCTGTCACTTACTTAGCTAATGCAGCTAATTTAGCCTACTCAATAAACTGACTCAGAGAGGAATGCTATGTATGTTAGCTAGCAGACTAAGGCTTTCCAACACTATAACTCTTCCAAGTTAAGGTAAACTTGAGGTTTTATTCATTTATTTCCTCTGGGGCCCGCCAATTCTGTTGCAAAACGTTCCTTAAACGGAAGCAAATAGGCATGCGGCAACGGTGCCGGCCTAGGCATGCGCGCTGGACAAGCTGGCTGGGGGCGTAGACGCCCGACGAGCCAGCAGAGGCATGGGAGCCTTGTGAGCCGGCTGAGGCGTGAAAGCCTGACAATCCTGCTGAGGCATGGGGGCCCAACGAGATGGCTGAGGCTCTGGGAGCCTGACAATCCGGCTGAAGAGTGAAAGCCTGACGATCCCGCTGAGTTGTGAAAGCCTGACAATCCTGCTGAGGCGGGGGAGCCCGACGATCCGACTGAGGCGTGGGAGCCTGATGAGCCGGCTGAGGCATGATGTGGGGTGGGAGCCTGCCGACCCAGCCGGGGCAAGGAAACCTCTCAAGCTAGCTAAGGCATGGAAGCCCGAAAATGCCAGCTGAGTCACCCCTGGTTCCATTGGCAGCGGCACCCAGACCCGATGTCACCAGCAAAACAAAAAACAAAAATCTCCGAGGCTTTATATAGGGGTGTCAGCATTCTGTAAGGATCGACGTTGGAGACGAGAAGCAGTTACAGGGAGTGAACATTTTAAGAACCATGGACAGGAACAGAAAACGGACAGCATCTGGACCGGGGAAACGGAAACGACAATAATGCTGACACTGGGATGAAACAGACAGATATAGGGAAGGCAATCAAAATGTGAAGGAGTCCAGGTGGGTCCAATGAGCGCTGATGTGCGTAATGATGGTGACAGGTGCCTGGCGCCCTCGAGCGCCAGAGAGGGAAAGCGGGAGCAGGCGTGACACATACTCATAAAGAGAATGCCACCGACCACCGCTGTTAGGGGCAGACCAGAGGCCAGTTAAACCAGTTGAGTGTATGCCTGGTCGTAACTCTACAACTTACATAGAATGGGGACCTGTTAAATTACCTAGGCATAAGCCTTTCTATGAGCTATACATACAGTACATGAATATAAGGTGTGATTCTCTCCCCAGCCAAACTGCAGTAGAGGGCCAACCCTTGGTCGGGGGGGCGGAGATGCAGACCTTTTCTGTCAAAGAGAGGGTACGTGTAATGTGTCATTCAGTCAGCAGTCACCCTAAACAGTAATAGATCAACAATACCAACATTTAAAAACACAGAAATTCAATGTCAATGTCAACAACCATTTTAGATAATTGATTTGACTAAATACTATACACATTACTTTTCTTTCCTCAGAGAGATGCAACTGACACTGTAGAGGCCTCTATGGTGCTTGTTGGTAAGTGCAAATCTGAATTTGAATCAGTACACTGTGTGTGTGTGTCTGTGTGTGTGCACACATCTTCATGCCTGTCTATGTGTATGTATTCTCATACCTCACAGGAGGTTGGTGGCACCTTAATTGGGGAGGATGGCTCATAATAATGGCTGGAATGGAGGAAATGGAATGGTATAAAACACATGGAAACCATACTGTATGTTTGATGAGTTCGATACCATTCCATTGATTCCATTCCAGCCATTACTATGAGCCAGTCCTCCCCAATTATGGTGCCACCAACATCCTGTGTCATACCTATGTATGCTTATGTATGTTTGTTTGTATGTGTATGTGTACCAGGAGCTCTGGACTTCCTGGAGAGGCCCACGGTGGCATTTGTGCGTCTGAAGGAGGCTCTGGTTCTGGATTCGGCCCTGGAGGCCCCAGTGCCAGTCCGCTTCGTCTTTATCCTGGTGGGCCCCACCAAAAGTGACATGGACTACCACGAAACCGGCCGCGCAATGGCAGCACTCATGGCCGACAAAGTGAGTTAGCAAATTAAAAGGTCCAATGAAAGAGCAGGAAGTGGAGATGAGCGAAACTGTACAGGAAATGAGAGCAGGTTAACAGGAAATGGTAATCATCAAAAACAGGATTCATGACACATTGTTTAACCAGCATCAGTACATGCATGTAAAATATGGGTGTTTCTAGGACTACAACCATGAAACACTCTGCATTTAGGAGAAATGCAAAACAATTTCTCCATTGAGCATATTAATTATTTCAGGACTGGGCTTAATCTGTGTCAGGGAAACAGGCCCAAATATATAACTTCACAACAATACAAAAAGACACTAGACATCATCCTCATACTTTCTCACATCCCCATTTCATTCCCCTCTCTTCTTTTCCCTCTATCCCAGGTGTTCAACCAGGCGGCGTTCCAAGCGCAGGGCGAAAGGGAGCTGATGGACGCCGTGGCTGACTTCATGGACTGCAGCATCGTGATCCCTCCCACGGAGATCCAGGACGGGGCGATGCTCCAGTCCATCATCGGCTTCCAGAAGAAACTGCTGCAGGAGAGGTTCCGTCCCTCCGACCCCGAGTTGCGTCTGGACTTGAAGTCCCGCAAATGTGTGTGGAGGCTCATTAACATATTCTACAATAATACAATAGATTAGAATGAATTAAAATAGCATCAATACATGAGCATACACATACATAAGTGTTGCAAAAACCCATTTGCATCCATAGCACCTGTTTTGTAGTTGGTTAATGGAGGTCTCCCTCTGTTAATAAAAAAACATACAGTTGAAGTCGGAAGTTTACATACACTTAGGTTGGATTCATTAAAACTCGTTTTTCAACCACTCCACAAATTTATTGTTAACAAATTATAGTTTTGTAATTAGGACATCTACTATGTGCATGATACCAGTAATTTTTACAACAATTGTTTACAGACAGATTATTTCACTTATAATTCACTGTATCACAATTCCAGTGGGTCAGAAGTTTACATACACTAAGTTGCCTGTGCCTTTGAACAGGAACATTCCAGAAAATTATGTAATGGCTTTAGTAGCCTCTGATAAGCCAATTGACATCATTTGAGTCAATTGGAGGTGTTCCTGTGGATGTATTTTAAGGCCTACCTTCAAACTCAGTGCCTCTTTGCTTGACATCATGGGAAAATCAAAAGAATGAGACCATGAGACCATGCAGCCATCATACCGCTCAGGAAGAAGACATGTTCTGTCTCCTATAGATGAACGTACTTTGGTGCGAAAAGTGCAAATCAATACCAGAACAACAGCAAAGGACCTTGTGAAGATGCTGGAGGAAACAGGTACACAATTTTTTTATCCACAGTTAAACAAGTCCTATATCAACATAACCCTAAAGGCCGCTCAGCAAGGAAAAAGCCACTCTTCCAAAACCGCCATAAAAAAACAGACTACGGTTTACAACTGCACATGGGGACAAATATCATATTTTTTTGAGAAATGTCTTCTGGTCTGATGAAACAAAAATAGAACTGTTTGGCCATAATGACCATCATTATGTTTGGAGGAAAAAGGGGAAGGATTGCAAGCCGAAGAACACCATCCCAACTGTGAAGCACGGGGGTGGCAGCATCATGCTGTGGGGGTGCTTTGCTGCAGGAGGGATTGGTGCACTTCACAAAATAAATGGCAACAGGAGTGTCACGCCCTGACCATAGAGAGCCTTTTATTCTCTATTTTGGTTTGGTCGCGGTGTGACTAGGGTGGGTGATCTAGTGTGTTTATATCTATGTTGGCCTGGTATGGTTCCCAATCAGAGGCAGCTGTTTATCGTTGTCTCTGATTGGGGATAATATTTAGGCAGCCATTTCTCCACTGTGTTTTGTGGGATCTTATTTTGAGTTAGTGCATGTTGCACCTCGTATGTTACGGTTCATTGTTTGTTTCCTTCTTGTTTTGTATGTTCACACAAAAAAATGTGGAACTCAGAGCACGCTGCGCCTTGGTCCGTCTCTCCACACAGCCGTGACAATGAGGGAGGACAATTATGTGGATATATTGAAGCAACATCTCAAGACATCAGTCAGGAAGTTAAAGCTTGGTCGCAAATGGGTCTTCCAAATGTACAATGACCCCAAGCATACTTCCAAAGTTGTGGCAAAATGGCTTAAGGTCAACAAAGTCAAGGTATTGGAATGGCCATCACAACACCCTGACCACAATCCTATAGAGGATTGTGAGCAAGGAGGCCTACGAACCTGACTCAGTTACACCAGCTCGGTCAGGAGGAATGGGCCAAAATTCACCCAACTTATTGTGGGAAGCTTGTGGAAGGCTCCCAGAAACGTTTGACCCAAGATAAAACAATTTAAAGGCAACGCTACCAATACTAATTGAGTGTATGTAAACTTCTGACCCACTGGGAATGTGATAAATTAAATAAATAAAAGCTGAAAAAAATTATTCTCTTAACTATTGTTCTAACATTTCACATTCTTAAAATAAAGTGGTGATCCTAACTGACCTAAGACAGGGAAAGGATTAAATGTCAGGAATTGTGAAAAACTGAGTTTAAATGTATTTGGCTAAGGTGTATGTAAACTTCCAATGTTTTCCAGAAAAAATATAATATCAGTGTTCCTCTCTAATTTAAATGTTTTTTATTACAAGTACAGTACCAGTCAAAAGTTTGGACACATCAACTCATTCCAGGGTTTTTCTTTATTTTTTACTATTTTCTATATTGTAGAATAATAGTGAAGACATCAAAACTATGAAATAACACATATATGGAATCATGTGGTCACCAAAAATGTGCTGAACGATTCAAAATATATTTTATATTTCAAAGTAGCCACCCTTTGCCTTGACAGCATTCCACAGCATTCCACACTCTTGGCATTCTCTCAACCAGCTTCATGAGGTAGTCACCTGGAATGCATTTCAATTAATAGGTGTGACTTGTTAATTTGTGGAATTTCTTTCCTTCTTAATGCGTTTGAGCCAATCAGTTGTGTTGTGACAAGGTAGGGGTGGTATACAGAAGATAGCCCTATTTGGTAAAAGACCAAGAACAGCTCAAATAAGTACAAATAAATGACAGTCCATCATTTCTTTTAGACACAAAGGTCAGTCAATACGGAAAAATTCAAGAACTTTGAAAGTTTCCTTATGTGCAGTCGTAAAAACCATCAAGCGCTATGATGAAACTGGCTCTCACGACCACCACAGGAAAGGAACACCCAGAGTTACCTCTGCTGCAGAGGACAAGTTCATTAGAGTTCACTGCACCTCAGATTGCAACCAAAATAAATGCTTCACAGAGTTCAAAGTAAGACACAACTCATCATCAACTTTTCATGAGAGACATACATGCATAAATCAGGCCTTCATGGTCGAATTGCTGAAAAGAAATCACTACTAAAGGACACCAATAAGACGAAGAGACTTGCTTGGTCCAAGAAACACGAGCAATGGACATTAGAGTGGTGGAAATGTGTCCTTTGGTCTGATGGGTCCAAATTTGAGATTTTTGGTTCCAACTGCCATGTCTTTGTGAGACCGCATGTGTGGTTCCCACTGTGAAGCATGAAAGAGCAGGTGTGGGGGTGCTTTGCGGGTGTCACTGTCTGTGATTTTATGTAGTATTCAAGGCACACTTAACCAGCATGGTTACCATAGCATTCTGCAGCAATACGCCATCCCATCTGGTTTGCGCTTAGTGGGACTATCATTTGTTTTTCAACAGGACAATGTCCCAAAGCACACATCCAGAATGTGTAAGGGCTAATTGACCAAGGAGAGTGATGGAGTGCTGCATCAGATGACCTGGCCTTCACAATCACCCGACCTCAACCAATTGAGAGGGTTTGGGATGAGTTGGAACGCAAAGTGAAGGAAAAGCAGCCAACAAGTGCTCAGCATATGTGGGAACTGTCATGTTTTGTCTTATATTGTCTTGTCATTTTGCTTTTCCTTCTGTTCGTTTTCCCCCTGCTGGTCTTTTTAGGTTCGTTCCCCTTTTTCTCTCTCCCTCCCTCTCTCTCTTCTCTCTATCGTTCCGTTCCTGCTCCCAGCTGTTCCTATTCCCCTAATCAATCATTTAGTCTTCCCACACCTGTTCCCTATCTTTTCCCCTGATTAGAGTCCCTATTTCTCCCCTTGTGTTCCGTTTCTGCCCTGTCGGATCCTTGTATATTGTTCACCGTGCTGTGTCTTTGTATCGCCCTGTCGTGTCGTGTTTCCCTCAGATGCTGCGTGGTGAGCAGGTGTCTGAGTCTGCTACGGTCAAGTGCCTTCCCGAGGCAACCTGCAGTTTATTATCGAGTCTCCAGTCAGTTCTCGTGATTACGAGTGGTATTGTTTTTTATGCTTTATTTACCGCTCCGAATTGTCTAGGAGTATTGCTATTTCCTTAAACTGGATTAAAGACTCTGTTTTCGCCAAGTCGCTTTTGGGTCCTCATTCACCTGCATAACAGAAGGATCCGACCAAAGAATGGACTCAGCGACTACAGACGCTCGTAACACTGCCGTCGAGATCCAAGGAGCCATGCTCGGCAGACACGAGCAGGAATTGTCTGCTGCTCGTCATGCCATGGAGAACCTGGCCGCTCAGGTTTCCGACCTCTCTGGACAGTTCCAGAGTCTTCGTCTCGTGCCACCTGTTACTTCCTGGTCTGCCGAGCCTCCGGAACCTAGGGTTAATAACCCACCTTGCTACTCCGGGCAGCCCAAGGAGTGCCGCTCCTTTCTCACCCAGTGTGATATTGTGTTCTCTCTCCAACCCAACACATACTCTAGAGAGAGAGCTCGGGTTGCTTACGTCATTTCACTCCTTACTGGCCGGGCTCGAGAGTGGGGCACAGCTATCTGGGAGGCAAGGGCTGATTGTTCAAACAATTACCAGAACTTTAAAGAGGAGATGATTCGGGTTTTTGACCGTTCAGTTTTTGGTAGGGAGGCTTCTAGGGCCCTGGCTTCCCTATGCCAAGGTGATCGATCCATAACGGATTACTCTATAGAGTTTCGCACTCTTGCTGCCTCTAGTGACTGGAACGAGCCGGCGCTGCTCGCTCGTTTTCTGGAGGGACTCCACGCAGTGGTTAAAGATGAGATTCTCTCCCGGGAGGTTCCTTCCAGTGTGGACTCTTTGATTGCTCTCGCCATCCGCATAGAACGACGGGTAGATCTTCGTCACCAAGCTCGTGGAAGAGAGCTCGCGTCAACGGTGTTTCCCTGCTCCGCATCGCAACCATCTCCCTCCTCTGGCTCAGAGACTGAGCCCATGCAGCTGGGAGGTATTCGCATCTCGACTAAGGAGAGGGACCGGAGATTCACCAACCGCCTGTGCCTCTATTGCGGATTTGATGGACATTTTGTCAATTCATGTCCAGTAAAAGCCAGAGCTCATCAGTAAGCGGAGGGCTACTGGTGAGCGCTACTACTCAGGTCTCTCCATCTAGATGCTGTACTACTATGTCGGTCCATCTACGCTGGACCGGTTTGGGTGCTACATGCAGTGCCTTGATAGACTCTGGGGCTGAGGGTTGTTTCATGGACGAAGCATGGGCTCGGAAACATGACATTCCTTTCAGACAGTTAGACAAGCCTACGCCCATGTTCGCCTTAGATGGTAGTCATCTTCCCTGTATCAGATTTGAGACACTACCTTTAACCCTCACAGTATCTGGTAACCACAGTGAGACTATTTCTTTTTTGATTTTTCGTTCACCTTTTACACCTGTTGTTTTGGGTCATCCCTGGCTAGTATGTCATAATCCTTCTATTAATTGGTCTAGTAATTCTATCCTATCCTGGAACGTTTCTTGTCATGTGAAGTGTTTAATGTCTGCCATCCCTCCCATTTCTTCTGTCCCCACTTCTCAGGAGGAACCTGGCGATTTGACAGGAGTGCCGGAGGAATATCATGATCTGCGCACGGTCTTCAGTCGGTCCCGAGCCAACTCCCTTCCTCCTCACCGGTCGTATGATTGTAGTATTGATCTCCTTCCGGGGACCACTCCTCCTCGGGGTAGACTATACTCTCTGTCGGCTCCCGAACGTAAGGCTCTCGAGGATTATTTGTCTGTGTCTCTTGACGCCGGTACCATAGTGCCTTCTTCCTCTCCGGCCGGGGCGGGGTTTTTTTTTGTTAAGAAAAGGACGGTACTCTGCGCCCCTGCGTGGATTATCGAGGGCTGAATGACATAACGGTTAAGAATCGTTATCCGCTTCCCCTTATGTCATCAGCCTTCGAGATTCTGCAGGGAGCCAGGTGCTTTACTAAGTTGGACCTTCGTAACGCTTACCATCTCGTGCGCATCAGAGAGGGGGACGAGTGGAAAACGGCGTTTAACACTCCGTTAGGGCATTTTGAGTACCGGGTTCTGCCGTTTGGTCTCGCCAATGCGCCAGCTGTTTTTCAGGCATTAGTTAATGATGTTCTGAGAGACATGCTGAACATCTTTGTTTTTGTCTACCTTGACGATATCCTGATTTTTTCACCGTCACTCGAGATTCATGTTCAGCACGTTTGACGTGTTCTCCAGCGCCTTTTAGAGAATTGTCTCTACGTGAAGGCTGAGAAGTGCTCTTTTCATGTCTCCTCCATTACTTTTCTCGGTTCCGTTATTTCCGCTGAAGGCATTCAGATGGATTCCGCTAAGGTCCAAGCTGTCAATGAGTGGCCCGTTCCTAGGTCACGTGTCGAGTTGCAGCGCTTTCTAGGTTTCGCTAATTTCTATCGGCGTTTCATTCGTAATTTCGGTCAAGTTGCTGCCCCTCTCACAGCTCTTACTTCTGTCAAGACGTGTTTTAAGTGGTCCGGTTCCGCCCAGGGAGCTTTTGATCTTCTAAAAGAACGTTTTACGTCCGCTCCTATCCTCGTTACTCCTGACGTCACTAGACAATTCATTGTCGAGGTTGACGCTTCAGAGGTAGGCGTGGGAGCCATTCTATCCCAGCGCTTCCAGTCTGACGATAAGGTTCATCCTTGCGCTTATTTTTCTCATCGCCTGTCGCCATCTGAACGCAACTATGATGTGGGTAACCGCGAACTGCTCGCCATCCGCTTAGCCCTAGGCGAATGGCGACAGTGGTTGGAGGGGGCGACCGTTCCTTTTGTCGTTTGGACAGACCATAAGAACCTTGAGTACATCCGTTCTGCCAAACGACTTAATGCTCGTCAAGCTCGTTGGGCGTTATTTTTCGCTCGTTTCGAGTTTGTGATTTCTTACCGTCCGGGTAGCAAGAACACCAAGCCTGATGCCTTATCCTGTCTTTTTAGTTCTTCTGTGGCTTCTACTGATCCCGAGGGGATTCTTCCTTATGGGCGTATTGTCGGGTTGACAGTCTGGGGAATTGAAAGACAGGTTAAGCAAGCACTCACGCACACTGCGTCGCCGCGCGCTTGTCCTAGTAACCTTCTTTTCGTTCCTGTTTCCACTCGTCTGGCTGTTCTTCAGTGGGCTCACTCTGCCAAGTTAGCTGGTCATCCCGGTGTTCGAGGCACTCTTGCTTCTATTCGCCAGCGCTTTTGGTGGCCGACTCAGGAGCGTGACACGCGCCGTTTCGTGGCTGCTTGTTCGGACTGCGCGCAGACTAAGTCAGGTAACTCTCCTCCTGCCGGTCGTCTCAGACCGCTCCCCATTCCTTCTCGACCATGGTCTCACATCGCCCTAGACTTCATTACCGGTCTGCCTTTGTCTGCGGGGAAGACTGTGATTCTTACGGTTGTCGATAGGTTCTCTAAGGCGGCACATTTCATTCCTCTCGCTAAACTTCCTTCCGCTAAGGAGACGGCACAAATCATCATCGAGAATGTGTTCAGAATTCATGGCCTCCCGTTAGACGCCGTTTCAGACAGAGGTCCGCAATTCACGTCACAGTTTTGGAGGGAGTTCTGTCGTTTGATTGGTGCGTCCGTCAGTCTCTCTTCCGGGTTTCATCCCCAGTCTAACGGTCAAGCAGAGAGGGCCAATCAGACGATTGGTCGCATACTACGCAGCCTTTCTTTCAGAAACCCTGCGTCTTGGGCAGAACAGCTCCCCTGGGCAGAATACGCTCACAACTCGCTTCCTTCATCTGCTACCGGGTTATCTCCGTTTCAGAGTAGTTTCGGTTACCAGCCTCCTCTGTTCTCATCCCAGCTTGCCGAGTCCAGCGATCCCTCCGCTCAAGCGTTTGTCCAACGTTGTGAGCGCACCTGGAGGAGGGTGAGGTCTGCACTTTGCCGTTACAGGGCACAGACTGTGAGAGCCGCCAATAAACGTAGGATTAAGAGTCTAAGGTATTGTTGCGGCCAGAGAGTGTGGCTTTCCACTCGCAACCTTCCTCTTACGACAGCTTCTCGTAAGTTGACTCCGCGGTTCATTGGTCCGTTCCGTGTCTCCCAGGTCGTCAATCCTGTCGCTGTGCGACTGCTTCTTCCGCGACATCTTCGTCGCGTCCATCCTGTCTTCCATGTCTCCTGTGTCAAGCCCTTTTTTCGCACCCCGTTCGTCTTCCCTCCCCCTCCCGTCCTTGTCGAGAGCGCACCTATTTACAAGGTACGTAGGATCATGGACATGCGTTCTCGGGGACGGGGTCACCAATACTTAGTGGATTGGGAGGGTTACGGTCCTGAGGAGAGGAGTTGGGTTCCGTCTCGGGACGTGCTGGACCGTTCACTGATTGATGATTTCCTCCGTTGCCGCCAGGATTCCTCCTCGAGTGCGCCAGGAGGCGCTCGGTGAGTGGGGGGGTACTGTCATGTTTTGTCTTATATTGTCTTGTCATTTTGCTTTTCCTTCTGTTCGTTTTCCCCCTGCTGGTCTTTTTAGGTTCGTTCCCCTTTTTCTCTCTCCCTCCCTCTCTCTCTTCTCTCTATCGTTCCGTTCCTGCTCCCAGCTGTTCCTATTCCCCTAATCAATCATTTAGTCTTCCCACACCTGTTCCCTATCTTTTCCCCTGATTAGAGTCCCTATTTCTCCCCTTGTGTTCCGTTTCTGCCCTGTCGGATCCTTGTATATTGTTCACCGTGCTGTGTCTTTGTATCGCCCTGTCGTGTCGTGTTTCCCTCAGATGCTGCGTGGTGAGCAGGTGTCTGAGTCTGCTACGGTCAAGTGCCTTCCCGAGGCAACCTGCAGTTTATTATCGAGTCTCCAGTCAGTTCTCGTGATTACGAGTGGTATTGTTTTTTATGCTTTATTTACCGCTCCGAATTGTCTAGGAGTATTGCTATTTCCTTAAACTGGATTAAAGACTCTGTTTTCGCCAAGTCGCTTTTGGGTCCTCATTCACCTGCATAACAGGAACTCCTTCAAGACTGTTGGAAAAGCATTCCTCGTGAAGCTGGTTGAGAGAATGCCAAGAGTGTGCAATGCTGTTATCAAGGCAAAGGGTGGCTACTTTGAAGAATCTAAAATCTAAAATATATTTGTTTCCATATTTGTTATTTCATAGTTTTGATGTCTCACTATTATCCTACAGTGTAGAAAATAGTACAAATGTAGAGAAACCCTTGAATGAGTAGGTGTGTCCAAACTTTTTACTGGTACTGTATATTCCAAACCTTCCCAGCTTAGCTATACTTAATATTTTCCTAGCTTCCACACCATCTGGGCCTGCTCCTGAGGATCCTCTGGTTCGTACGGGTCAGCCGTTCGGCGGGATGATACGAGATGCGAAGAGACGCTACCAGCACTACGTGAGTGACTTCACTGATGCCCTCAACGCTCAAGTTCTCGCCGCTATCATCTTCATCTACTTCGCTGCCCTGTCCCCTGCCGTCACCTTCGGAGGATTGCTAGGTAAATACTGTGTGTGTGTTTGTGTCGTAAGCGCTTGATTACGTGTTCGAATGTATGTGTGTGTGTATATACAGTGGGGCAAAAAAGTATTTAGTCAGCCACAAATTATGCAAGTCCCTGGCAGCGTAGTGTGTTACTGATGGTAGGCTTTGTTACTTTGGTTTCCAGCTCTCTGCAGGTCATTCACTAGGTCCCCCCGTGTGGTTCTGGGATTTTTGCTCACCGTTCTTGTGATCATTTTGACCCCAAGGGGTGAGATCTTGCGTGGAGCCCCAGATCGAGGGAGATAATCAGTGGTCTTGTATGTCTTCCATTTCCTAATAATTGTTCCCACAGTTGATTTCTTCAAACCAAGCTGCTTACCTATTGCAGATTCTGTTTTCCCAGCCTGGTGCAGGTCTACAATTTTGTTTCTGGTGTCCTTTGACAGCTCTTTGGTCTTGGCCATAGTGGAGTTTGGAGTGTGACTGTTTGAGGCTGTGGACATGTGTCTTTTATACTGATAACAAGTTCAAACAGGTGCCATTAATACAGGTAACGAGTGGAGGACAGAGGAGCCTCTTAAAGAGGAAGTTACAGGTCTGTGAGAGCCAGAAATCTTGCTTGTTTGTAGGTGACCAAATACTTATTTTCCACCATAATTTGCAAATAAATTCATTAAAAATCCTACAATGTGATTTTCTGGATTTTGTTTTCTCATTTTGTCTGTCATAGTTGAAGTGTACCTATGATGAAAATTACAGGCCTCTCTCATCTTTAAGTGGGATAACTTGCACAATTGGTGGCTGACTAAATACTTTTTTGCCCCACTGTACACATGTGTGTTCGTGTTATTTATGTGTCAGAGTGAGCGTGTCAGGTGTGTCAGATGGGTGTGATTTGTACTTTGGGGACTATTCCATTGGATAAGACAAGCTCAATCAAATGCAACTAAAATATTTGAAAGAAAACAAATACTTTTCAAACCCATCTCTGTAACGCCATAACCTCTCCTTTCCCACTTCCCTACTTCAGCTGATAAGGTGGACAACATGATGGGTGTGTCTGAGCTCCTGATCTCCACCTGTGTCCAGGGAGTCATTTTCTGCTGCATCGCAGCCCAGCCCGTCCTGGTCATCGGCTTCTCAGGCCCACTTCTGGTGTTTGAGGAGGCCTTCTTTGCCGTGAGTGACTCCTCTTTTAACGCAACACCTGCAAAATGACTAAAGAGCGCTATGGCTCTCTACATCTGATCGACATAACACTGATATTCCATCGATGCATCTTATTCAAGTGTTTTTGTTCGTGTGTTTTTTTCTTTCTGTTATGTTTGTGGTGTCATGTCTGTTTCATCATATTTATTTAAATGTATGATGAATAGTAAATGGTCATATGAGAATGATAAAGATGTGTATACGGCATATCCTATTAGTCCAGGCAATATGTGCCAAATTTTAGGTGAGATATTCACTTTTTAATAAAAGTATGATACTTGGTACACTTGTACAGTTTGGGGCCCTGATTATTTTCAAATATGGAGCCAGGGCCTCCCGGGTGGCGCAGTGGTCTAGGGCACTGCATCACAGTGCTAGCCGTGCCAACAGAGACTCTGGGTTTGCGCCCAGGCTCTATCGCAGCCGGCCGCGACCGGGAGGTCCGTGGGGCGACGCACAATTGGCCTAGCGTCGTCCAGGTTAGGGAGGGTTTGGCCGGTAGGGATATCCTTGTCTCATCGCGCACTAGCGACTCCTGTGGCGGGCCGGGCACAGTGCACGCTAACCAGGTCGCCAGGATGTGCGCTGTGTTAACTTGGTTGGGGTGTGTTTCGGAGAAACACATGGCTTTCGACCTTCGTCTCTCCCGAGCCCGTATGGGAGTTGTAGCGATGAGACAAGATAGTAACTACTAACAATTGGATACAACAAAGTTGGGGAGAATTCAAAAAATACAATAAATATGGAGCCAGGTGGTTGTGACGGAATAGCAAAATGGCCACCATGGCCGCCTGGAGTGATTTTTGAAGTTGTGCATGGCATCATTGTAAACATAGGAGTAGACATAGAACATTTTATGTTATTATGTTTGGTTTTGGAGATATGAGGTAAAATACATTATTTGGTTATGTAGGAATGGAAAATGGCCACCACAGCCGTCATGAGTTATTTTTGCAATGGATCCATATCTGAAAATGTTCAGGGCTCCAAACTGTACAAGTGTACCAAGTTTCATGTTTTTATGAAAAATTTCACATAATTTTCACATATCGCTTTGTCTACAGTATACCACTAAATATCACTGACAACTGGCAATAACCTGGAGTTTTTCCATTCCATTCCATTCAGTTCTGTAAGTCTCAGGACATTGAATACATTGTGGGGCGTGTGTGGGTGGGCGTGTGGCTGGTGGTCATCGTGGTGCTCATCGTGGCGTTCGAGGGCAGTTTCTTGGTCCGCTTCATCTCCCGCTTCACCCAGGAGATCTTCTCCATCCTTATCTCCCTCATCTTCATCTACGAGACCTTCGCCAAGCTGGGCAGGGTATACATCACCATCCCACCTCTGTCCATCCTGTTACATGACACTACTCAACTGTCATTAATGTTACATTAAGTCAGTCTACTGTCATTATTTGTCCATTACATTTCTCCACTGTCATTACTGTTACATTACGTTAATCCCCTGTCATTACATTACATTTCTCCACTATCAACACTGGTACATTACATTATTACACGGTCATTACTGTTACATTACTCCACTATCAACACTGTTACATTACATTATTACACGGTCATTACTGTTACATTACTCCACTGTTATTACCGTTACATTATGTTAATCCACTGTCATTGCATTACATTTCTCCACTGTCAATACTGTTACATTACATTATTACACTGTCATTACTGTTACATTACGTTAATCCCCTGTCATTATATTACATTTCTCCACTATAAACACTGTTACATTACATTATTACACTGTCATTACTGTTACATTACTTCACTGTCTCCAATCCTCTTGCTCACTCTTAACTTTGTTTCAATGTCCATTGCTGGTATCTGACTCAAAGGACCAGAGAAATAAATCTTTTTTTTTGCTAAAAATCAGTAATGGAAATACAGCTTTTTCAAAAAGCACAGTCAACTTTCATCCAATCGCTGTCTGTAGATTTTCAAGGCCCACCCATTGATCCTGAACTACGACCACCTCAACAACACGGTGGAGGACCCATGGCACCCAGTGGTGATCCACAACCACCTGTATGACAACAGCACGGGCAACACCACCACCACAGTCAACATCCTGGACCGGGCCTACCCCAACACGGCCTTGCTCTCCATGTGCCTCATGTTTGGATGCTTCTTCATCGCCTTCTTCCTGCGCCAGTTCAAGAACGGGACCTTCCTACCTGGAAAGGTAATGATATTAATGAAAACATTTTTACTCGACAATTTAATGTACATTTAAAGTGGCCTCAGCTATGTGAATAGAACAATGCACACATTGAGGATAATGTCAACAGACTCATTTCAATTGTAGCATGATTTCCTTTCAACAGGGCGTGTATCTTTAGTTTTAACAACAAACCCACCCCCTCCCGGATTGGGGATCATTAAAGTTCAACTCAATTAAATTATTCAAGTGCTATAAGCACTTTAAATTATAAGACAGGGGACTCGGCACTAGCCTTGGAACCAGTCAGATACACTTGTCAAGCTTTGTTGTTATGTGTTTGTCTGCCTTTCAGATCCGACGCTTGATTGGGGACTTTGGGGTGCCCATTGCTATTTTCTTAATGTGTGCTGTGGACATCAACATAGAGGATGCATACACCCAGGTTAGTCCTTGCAAGCCTGGTCTCAGATATGTTTGTGCTCTTTCCAACTCCATTGCTCTGTCATTGTCAGACAAAACATGTTGGCATGGTGGCACAAACAGACTGGCACTCACGCTAAGTCCTTATTTCTATGACTGCAGGTTTTCTGGAAATTGTCAGACTACACAAAATTATAAACCATTTTTTTATAAAGCATTTTCAACCCTACTTTCAACTAAAGTATAAATTCACTTTGTGATATAATAAACTTGTAGCGTGAGTTGAGCATTATAAGCGTAACTTACCTGATGTAGGAATAGAACAAATGCATTAAAAGTTCGCCACCCTAACTGGTGTCTTTCCCTGGTTAGAAACTGGTCGTCCCCAAGGGTCTGACGGTGTCAAACCCTGCTGCCAGAGGTTGGCTCATCAACCCGTTTGGCGAACACAAGACTTTCCCCGTGTGGGTCATGTTCGCTTGCTGTGTGCCCGCTTGTCTCGCCTTCATCCTCATCTTCCTAGAGTCCCAGATCACCACGTGAGTGACAGCTGTCACCAGTAATCAGGCGATTTAAAACGTTTACCACTTGTAAATCAGGCCATTTTACAAGTGAAATTGTGTGATTGTGAAATAAGTCATTGGATAGAAATTTCAGTTACAAAAGTAACTGAGATATGGAATAATAATTTATTGTGGAAAACATACTCAGAGAGTAATATGCTTGTATCTCCACCTTGCCCTCAGAAAGGCTACTGTAGGTTGTAGGGGCTAGTTTTTTTTTCTGGACAGGGTTACATTATGATGGCCCTGTCCAAAACCCCTATTCCCCATCTCCTACACATTTGTTTCTAAGGGTTGTTTCTAGACAAGGCCATAGATACACAATCTTTACCCTTAACTTTTACCCCATAACCTAACCTTTATTTTCTTCCTTGTCAGTCTGATTGTAAGTAAGCCGGAGAGGAAGATGGTCAAGGGATCCGGCTTCCATCTGGACCTTCTCATCCTGGTGGGCATGGGCGGGTTTGGTGCCATTTTTGGCGTGCCGTGGCTGAGTGCTACCACCGTGCGTTCGGTTACCCATGCCAACGCCCTCACCGTCATGAGCAAGGGGCCCAAGCCGGAGATCGAGAAGGTTGTGGAGCAGAGGGTCAGTGGGATTCTGGTGGCTCTGCTCATCGGTGAGTGACCTCACTACTTGATCACAGCGGTGGAAAAAGTACCCAATTGTCATACTTGAGTAAAAGTAAAGATACTGTACCTTAATAGAAAATGACTCAAGTAAAAGTGTAAGTCACCCAGTAAAATACTACTTGAGTAAAAGTCTAAAAATATATGGTTTTAAATATATTTAAGTATCAAAAGTGAATGTAATTGCAAAAATATACTTTAGTATCGAAAGTAAAAGTATAAATAATTTCTAATTCCTTGTAACGACGTTCGTCTGTTGTAAGAAGAGAGTCAGACCGAAATGCAGCGTGTAGGTTACTCGTGACTTTAATGAAAGTATCGCGGTACATGAAATAACTGAACTAAATACAAAAACAACAGAACGGAACGTGAAACTAATTACAGCCTATCTGGTGACTACAACACAGAGACAGAAACAAACACCCACAAAATACACAGCGAAAGTCAGGCTGTCTAAATACGGTCCTCAATCAGAGACAACGACAAGCACCTGACTCTGATTGAGAATCGCCTCAGGCAGCCAAGCCTAACTAGACACACCCCTAATCAGCCGCAATCCCAAATAATACAAACCCCAATACGAATACAACATATAAACCCATGTCACACCCTGGCCTACCCAAACATATAACAAAAACACAAAATACAATGACCAAGGCGTGACATTCCTTATATTAATCAAATCAGACGGCACCATTTTCCTTTTTTATGGATAGCCGGGGGCACACTCCAACACTCAGACTTCACCTACAAACTAAGCATGTGTGTTTAGTGAGTCCGTCAAATCGGAGGCAGTACAGATGACCAGGGATGTTCTCTTGATAAGAACATGAATTGAACAATTTTCCTTTCCTACTAAGCATCCAAAATGTAACGAGCACTTTTGGGTGTCAGGGAAAATGTATGGAGTAAAAAGTACATTATTTTCTTTATAAATGTAGTTGTCAATAATATAAATAGTTAGGTAAAGTACAGAGACTCCTTGTGGTAGTGCTTTAAAGTATTTTGACTTAAGTACTTTATACCACTGCTTGATTGGTCAATTCTTATTCGTACCATATGGGAAAAAAATATTTTCAGATACATGTGAAATATTTAAAATTGGCCAAATAATTAATTTTTTATTATTTAATTATTTAATTATTTATTATTTAAATTGAGGTCCAATTACGATCTTGTCTTGTCACGATCTGCAACTCCCTAACGGGCTCGTGAGAGGAGAAGGTTGAGTTATGCGTCCTCCGAAACATGAGCCGCCAAGCTGCGCTTCTTAACACACGCTCGCTTAACTTCTTGCGTCGAGCCATCCCGGATCCGGGATCGTGAATACAGCCTCAAGCTCATTACCATAACGCAACGTTAACTATTCATGAAAATTGCAAATTAAATGAAATAAATATGCTAGCTCTCAAGCTTAGCCTTTTGTTAACAACACTGTCATCTCAGGAGTGGCTTCTGTCTGGTCACTCTACCATAAAAGCCTGATTGGTGGAGTGCTGCAGAGAGACGTCTGCTAAATGACTTAAATGTAAATGTAAAATGGTTGTTCTTCTGGAAGGTTCTCCCATCTCCATAGACGAACACTGGAGCTCTGTCAGATTGACCATCAGGTTCTTGGTCACCTCCCTACCAAGGCCCTTCTCCCACGATTCGCATTGCTTCCTTTTTGCTCTGACATGACTGTCAACTGTGGGACCTTATATAGACAGGTGTGTGTCTTTCCAAACCATGTCCAATTAATTGAATTTACACCAGGTGGACTCTTAAGTTGTAGAAACATCTCAAGGATGATCAATGGAAACAGGATGAACCTGAGCTGAATTTTGAGTCTCATAGCAAAGGTGCTGAATATTTATATAAATAATATAAATATAAATATTGTATATATATGCTAAATATGCTAAAATTTCTATAACCTGTTTTTGCTTTGTCATTATGGGTATTTTTATGGATTTTTTTTATATACAGTGCTCAAATAAAATAAAGGGAACACTAAAATAACACACCCTAGATCTGAATGAATGAAATATTCTTATTAAAGACTTTTTTCTTTACATAGTTGAATGTGCTGACAACAAAATCACACACAAATTATCAATGGAAATCAAATTGATCAACCCATGGAGGTCTGGATTTGGAGTCACACTCAAAATTTAAGTGGAAAACCACACTACAGGCTGATCCAACTTTGATGTAATGTCCTTAAAACAAGTCAAAATTAGGCTCAGTAGTGTGTGTGGCCTCCACGTGCCTGTATGACCTCCCTACAACGCCTGGGCATGCTCCTGATGAGGTGGCGGATGGTCTCCTGAGGGATCTCCTCCCAGACCTGGACTAAAGCATCCGCCAACTCCTGGACAGTCTGTGGTGCAACGTGGCGTTGGTGGATGGAGCGAGACATGATGTCCCAGATGTGCTCAATTGGATTCAGGTCTGGGGAACGGGCGGTCCAGCACATAGCATCAATGCCTTCCTCTTGCAGGAACTGCTGACACACTCCAGCCACATGAGGTCTAGCATTGTCTTGCATTAGGAGGAACCCAGGGCCAACCGCACCAGCATATGGTCTCGCAAGGGGTCTGAGGATCTCATCTCGGTACCTAATGGCAGTCAGGCTACCTCTGGCGAGCAGGGCTGTGCGGCCCCCCAAAGAAATGCCACCCTACACCATGACTGACCCACCGCCAAACCGGTCATGCTGGAGGATGTTGCAGGCAGCAGAACGTTCTCCACGGCGTCTCCAGACTCTGCCACGTCTGTCACATGTGTGCAGTGTGAACCTGCTTTCATCTGTGAAGAGCACGAATTTGCCAATCTAGGTGTTCTCTGGCAAATGCCAAACGTCCTGCACAGTGTTGGGCTGTAAGCACAACCCCCACCTGTGGACGTCGGGCCCTCACACCAGCCTCATGGAGTCACACATGCACATTTGTGGCCTGCTGGAGGTCATTTTGCAGGGCTCTGGCAGTGCTCCTCCTGCTCCTCCTTGCACAAAGGCAGAGGTAGCGGTCCTGCTGCTGGGTTGTTACCCTCCTATGGCCTCCTCCACGTCTCCGGATGTACTGGCCTGTCTCCTGGTATCACCTCCATGCTCTGGACACTATGCTGACAGACACAGCAAACCTTCTTGCCACAGCTTACATTGATGTGCCATCCTGGATGAGCTGCACTACCTGAGCCACTTGCGTGGGTTGTAGACTCCGTCTCATGCTACCACTAGAGTGAAAGCACCGCCAGCATTCAAAAGTGACCAAAACATCAGCCAGGAAGCATAGGGACTGAGAAGTGGTCTGTGGTTATCACCTGCAGAACCACTCCTTTATTGGGGGTGTCTTGCTAATTGCCTATAATTTCCACCTGCTGTCTATTCCATTTGCACAACAGCATGTGACATTTATTGTCAATCAGTGTTGCTTCCTGAGTGGACAGTTTGATTTCACAGAAGTGTGATTGACTTGGAGTTACATTGTGTTGTTTAAGTGTTCCCTTTATTTTTTTGAGCAGTGTATATACATTTCAGAATAAAGCTATAATGTAACAAAATGTGGAAAAAGACAAGGCACTGTATGTGAAATGCATCGGAAAACGTATTGAATGTAGTTCAAAATACATTCTGAAATACATTAAATAATGTATTTTAGAATATATTTTTAACGTATTTATTGATATATTTGGTAAATACAAAAAAAATGCATTTAAATGTATTTCTAAGAAATATATTTTGGAATTAAAATTAAAATTAAAATTTAAAAAATGTGCCAAATCATATTGTAACGAAATGGTGACTGTCCTAACAATGTAACAAGTGACAAAGAGCTCTTATTGGACCAGAGCACAAATAATAATATAATAACAATCAATAATTGTGCTTTTTATTTCACATAGAAAAACATATTTTTTCATCAAAAATTGTGAATAACTTACCACAGGTTAATGAGAAGGCATCAGTGTCTTAACAGCGCGATTTGCCAAGGCAAGAAACTCTGAGCGCAGCCCTACCAACATGTTTTAAGCAGACCACCATAGTCCCTGTGCCCAAGAACACTAAGGTAACCTGCCTAAATGACTACCGACCCGTAGCACTCACGTCTGTAGCAATGAAGTGCTTTGAAAGGCTAGTCATGGCTCACACCAACACCATTATCCCAGAAACCCTAGATTAATCTCTATTGCACTACACACTGCCCTTTCACACCTGGACAAATGCAACACCTATGTGAGAATGCTATTCATTGACTACAGCTCAGCGTTCAACACTGCAGTGCCCTCAAAGCTCATCAATAAGCTAAGGACCCTGGGACTAAACACCTCCCTCTGCAACTGGATCCTGGACTTCCTGACAGGCCGCACCCAGGTGGTAAGGCTAGGTAACAACACATCCGCCATGCTGAACGTCAACACAGGGGCCCCTCAGGGTTGAGTGCTCAGTCCCCTCCTGTACTACCTGTTCACTCATGATTGCACGGCCAGGCACGACTCCAACACCCTCATTAAGTTTGCCAATGACACAACAGTGGTAGGCCTGATCACCAACAACGACGAGACAGCCTTTAGGGAGGGGTCAGAGACCTGGCCTTGTGGTGCCAGGACAACAACCTCTCCCTCAACGTGATCAAGACAAAGGAGATGATTGTGGACTACAGGAAAAACTGGACCGAGCACGCCTCCATTCTCAGCTACCTCGCTACAGTGGAGCAGGTTGAGAGCTTCAAGTTCCTTGGTGTCCAAATCACCAACAAGCAGACATGGTCCAAGCACACCAAGACAGTCATTAAGAGGGCATGACAAAACCTATTCTCCCTCAGGAGACTGAAAAGATTTTACATGGGTCCTCAGATCCTCAAAAGGTTCTACAGCTGCACCATCGAGAGCAACCTCTATACCAGGCGGTGTCAGAGGAAGACCATAAGACTCCAGCCACCCTAGTCATATACTGTTCTCTCTGCTACCGCATGGCAAACGGTACCAGAGCACCAAGTCTAGGTCCAAGAGGTTTCTAAACAGCTTCTGCCCCCAAGCCATAAGACTCCTGAACACCTAATCAAATGGCTACCCAGACTATTTGTATTTTGCACAAAAATAAATCATACAATGAGGAAAGACCTGTGTGTTGTCCTTGTTAATGCAGACAGAAAAGAGCTCCAACTTATTAATCATAGCCTCAATTTTGTCCCGCACGATGAATATAGTTGTGGAGAGTTCCTGTAATCCTAGATTCAGATCATTCAGGCAAGAAAAACATCACCCAGATAGGCCAGTCATGTGAGAAACTCGTCATCATGCAAGCGGTCAGACAAGTGAAAATTATGGTCAGTAAAGAAAACTTTAAGCTCGTCTATCAATTCAAAAATACATGTCAATACTTTGCCCCTTGATAACCAGCACACTTCTGTAAGTTGTAAAAGTGTTACATGGTTGCTGCCCATATCATTGCATAATGCAGAAAATACACAAGAGTTCAGAGGCCTTGCTTTAACAAAGTTAACCATTTTCACTGTAGTGTCCAAAATGCCTTTCAAGCTGTCAGGCATTCCCTTGGCAGCAAGAGCCTCTCGGTGGATGCTGCAGTGTACCCAAGTAGTGTCGGGAGCAACTGCTTGCACGCGCGTTACCACTCCAATATGTCACCCCTGTCATGGCTTTTGCGCCATCTGCACAGAAAACAACACAGCTTGACCACCAAAGTTCATTTGATGTCACAAAGCTGTCTAGTACTTTAAACATATCCTCTCATGTGGTCCTGGTTTCCAGTAGTTTGCAGAAGAGGATGTCTTCCTTAACCTGTTGCGACGAGCCATCCCGGATCCGGGATCGTGAATACAGCCTCAAGCTTATTACCATAACGCAACGTTAACTATTCATGAAAATAAAATCGCAAATGAAATGAAATCAATATGCTAGCTCTCAAGCTTAGATTTTTGTTAACAACACTGTCATCTCAGATTTTCAAAATATGCTTCTCAACCATTGCAAAACAAGCATTTGTGTAACACTATTGATAGCTAGCGTAGCATTTAGCATAGCATTTAGCGTAGCATTTAGCGTTAGCATTCAGCAGGCAACATTTTCACAAAAACCAGAAAAACATTCAAATAAAATAATTTACCTTTGAAGAACAGATGTTTTCAATGAGGAGACTCTCAGTTAGATAGCAAATGTTCAGTTTTTACAAAAATATTATTTGTTTAGGACAAATCGCTCCGTTTTCTGCGTCACGTTTAGCTACAAAAGAAACCTGTATCCAGGATTGTGTAAATCTATCCGTAAGCTCATTAGCATAACGCAACGTTAACTATTCATGAAAATCACAAATGAAATGAAATAAATCTATTTGCTCTCAAGCTTAGCCTTTTGTTAACAACACTGTCATCTCAGATTTTCAAAAATATGCTTCTCAACCATTGCAAAACAAGCATTTGTGTAACACTATTGATAGCATAGCATAGTATTATGCCTGACATTCAGCAAGCAACATTTTCACAAAAACCAGAAAAACATTCAAATAAAATAATTTACCTTTGAAGAACTCCAGATGTTTTCAATGAGACTCTCAGTTAGATAGCAAATGTTCAGTTTTTACTAAAAGATTAATTGTGCAGGAGAAATCGGTCCATTTTCTGCGTCATGTTTGGCTACCAAAACAAAACGAAAATTCAGTTATAAAAACGCCGAACGTTTTACAAAATAACTCCATAATATCGACTGAAACATGGCAAACGTTGTTTAGAATCAATCCTCAAGGTGTTTTTCTACATATCTCTTCAATGATGTATCGTTCCTGGAAGTGTGCTTCTCCATCTGTATCGCATGGTAGACAAAGGACACTGGACGGCCCCCTGGCAAATGTAGTCTCTTATGGCCAATCTTCCAATGATATGCCTACAAATACGTCACAATGCTGAAGACATCTTGGACGAACGGCAGAGCGCATAAGCTCGTTCACAGCATATTCACAGCCATATAAGGAGACAATAGTAAAACAGAGCGTCAAAAATCCTGCTCATTTCCTGTTTGAAGTTTCATCTTGGTTTCGCCTGTAAGATCAGTTCTGGGGCACTCACAGATAATATCTTTGCAGTTTTGAAAACGTCAGAGTGTTTTCTTTCCAAAGCTGGCAATTATATGCATAGTCGAGCATCTTTTCTTGACAAAATATTGCTCTTAAAACGGGCACGTTTTTTTATCCAATAATGACATAGCGCCCCCATAGGTTGAAGAGGTTAATTGACCCCCAAAACTTTTACAGACATATACCAGTAGCTCTGCCAGGTCTGCCACATCTGTTGACTCATCCAGCTGTAATGCATAGAATTCACTGGCTTGTATTGTTTCTAAACATCTCCTTCCGTGTCACTGATGCTTCATGAAACAGTGTTGTTTGATGGAGGCATTGTCTGGAGTGTTTTTTTGGCCTTTTCCCCCAGCATTGTCCCAGTCAAAGCCGCAGCAGCAGGAAGAATGAATTCCTCCACAATAGTATGGGGCTTGCCTGTCCTAGCCACACGGTAGCTCAACATGATTTTTGCACTTCTAGCCCCTTGTTATCAATGGTATCTGTTGATTTTATACGTCTTACTACTCAAAAGTTGTCTTTAATCTCATTCAAAAAACGGCCATGGCTTATTTTTCAAATTGTCGTGTTTCGTTTCTAAATGTCTGCGTAAGAGTGACGGTTTCCCGCAAAAGAGTAATGGTTAATGTGATTGGATGTTAATTGTCTGACTAGGCTAGCTGTATTTCACATTGTGTTGTTATTTCGCTGAACACTAGATGGTTTGATTTGATTTTTTCTAGTGAAAGGAGAGGCGGGAAAAAGACTCACCCAAATGTATAGCCCTGTTGTAAAATATAAATGTACTGTTTGAAAATCAAATCAAATTTATTTATATAGCCCTTCGTACATCAGCTGATTTATCAAAGTGCTGTACAGAAACCCAGCCTAAAACCCAAAACAGCAAGCAATGCAGGTGTAGAGGTACGGTGGCTAGGGATAACTCCCTAGAAAGGCCAAAAATTAATAAGACACCTGGAGAGTAACCAGGCTATGAGGGGTGGCCAGTCCTCTTCTGGCTATGCCGGGTGAAGATTATAACAGAACATGGCCAAGATGTTCAAATTTTCATAAATGATCAGCATGGTCAGATAATAGTAATCACAGTTAACAGGTCAGGGTTCCATAGCCGCAGGCAGAACAGTTGAAACTGGAGCAGCATCACGGCCAGGTGTACTGGGGACAACAAGGAGTCATCATGCCAGGTAGTCCTGAGGCATGGTCCTAGGGCTCAGGTCCTCCGAGAGAGAGAGAGAGAGAGAGAGAGAGAGAGAGAGAGAGAGAGAGAGAGAGAGAGAGAGAGAGAGAGAGAGAAAGAAAGAAAGAAAGAAAGAAAGAAAGAAAGAAAGAAAGAAAGAAAGAAAGAAAGAAAGAAAGAATTAGAGAGAACATACTTAAATTCACACAGGACACTGGATAAGGCAGGAGAAATACTCCAGCTATAACAGACTGACCCTAGCCCCCCGACACATAAACTACTGCAGCATAAATACTGGAGGCTGAGACAGGAGGGGTCAGGTGATACCCCCGGACAGGGCCAAACAGGCAGGATATAACCTCACCTACTTTGCCAAAGCACAGCCCCCACACCACTAGAGGGATATCTTCACCCACCAACTTACCATCCTGAGACAAGGCCGAGTATAGCCCACAAAGATCTCCAACACGGCACAACCCAAGGGGGGGAGCCTACCCAGACAGGAAGACCACGTCACTGACTCAACCCACTCAAGTGACGCACCCCTCCAAGGGACGGCATGAAAGAGCACCAGTAAGCCAGTGACTCAGCCCCTGTAATAGGGTTAGAGGCAGAGAATCCCAGTGGAGAGAGGGGAACCGACCAGGCAGAGACAGCAAGGGCGGGTCGTTGCTCCAGTGCCTTTCCATTCACCTTCACACTCCTGGGCCAGACTATACTCAGTCATAGGACCTACTGAAGAGATGAGTATTCAATAAAAGCTTAAAGGTTGAAACCGAGTCTCTCACATGGGTAGGCAGACCATAGCGTACGTGTAGGTATGTACGGCAGGACCAAATCGGAAAGATAAGTAGGAGCAAGCCCATGTAATGCTTTGTAGGTTAGCAGTAAAACCTTGAAATCAGCCCTTGCATTAACAGGAAGCCAGTGTAGGGAGGCTAGCAGGAGTAATATGATCAATTGTTTTGGTTCTAATCAGGATTCTAGCAGCCGTATTTAGCACTAACTGAAGTTTATTTAGTGCTTTGTCTGGGTTGCCGGAAAGTAGAGCATTGCAATAGTCTAACCTAGAAGTAACAAAAGCATGGATTAATTTTTCAGCATCATTTTTGGATAGAAAATGTCTGATTTTTGCAATGTTACGTAAAATGGAAAAAAGCTGTCCTTGAAACAGTCTTGATATGTTCGTCAAAAGAAAGATCATGGTCCAGAGTAACACCGAGGTCTTTCACAGTTTTATTTGAGACAACTGTACAACCATCAAGATTAATTGTCAGATTCAACAGGAAATCTCTTTGTTTCTTGGGACCTAGAACAA
Organism: Oncorhynchus gorbuscha; assembly: GCF_021184085.1. NCBI lineage: Eukaryota > Metazoa > Chordata > Actinopteri > Salmoniformes > Salmonidae > Oncorhynchus > Oncorhynchus gorbuscha. Next base: position 29,745,045 of record NC_060183.1, on the reverse strand, counting down.
GCATCTCTGTTTTGTCCAAGTTTAAAAGTAGAACATTTGCAGCCATCCACTTCCTTTTGTCTGAAACACATGCTTTCAGCGAGGGCAATTTTGGTGCTTCACCATGTTTCATTGAAATCTACAGCTGTGTGTCATTCGCATAGCAGTGAAATTTAACATTATGTTTTCGAATGACATCCCCAAGAGGTAAAATATATAGTGACAACAATAGTGGTCCTAAAACGGAATCTTGAGGAACACCGAAATTTACAGTTGATTTGTCAGAGGAAAAACCATTCACAGAGACAAACATCTTTTCAAAATATGAATCACATTTTTATTTGGCGTTACCTCCGACGTCATTGCGCGTACCCCTGTGAATTATAATATTTTCCACAAACAAAAATATTATATTTTTAAATGTTTGAAGCTGGTTTACAAAACCCAAAAGTAAAATACACAAAAACAAAACTTAAGAATGGGAAGCATAGAAATAGAGCTCATGGAAGAGATCTACCGCTTCTTAGACTTCCTTTCAATGAGAATGACAGATCTACACTCAAAAAAAGATAAACGCAACGTGCAACAATTCCAACTATTTTATTGAGATACAGTTCATATAAGGAAATCAGTCAATTTAAATAAATTCATTAGGCCCTAATCTATGGATTTCACATGACTGGCAATAAAGATGTGCATCTGTTTGTCACAGATTCCTTTAAAGAAAGGTAGGTGCACAAAGCGAGGTCCATACAGAAATGGTTTGTCGAGATCGGTGTGGATCCCATCAAACAGCTTTGGGATAAATTGGAATGCCAACTGCAAGCCAGGCCTAATCACCCAACATGTGCCCGACCTCACTGATGCTCTTGTGGCTGAATGGAAATAAGTCCCCGCAGCAATATTCCAACATCTAGTGGAAAACCTTCCCAGAAGAGCAGAGGCTGTTTTAGCAGCAGAGGGGGGACCAACTATTAATGCCCATGATTTTGGAATGAGATGTTTGACGAACAGGTGTCCACATACCTGTTCTAGAGCACTCTGGAACAACGGTACAGTGAAGCCTAATCACTACAACAATTATTAACTTGTTTTAAAAAATTGGCCGCACTGGTGCTCCCAAAATTACATTTCAGGTCGCACAGCAAAATATATAAGAGCATATGCAACCAAAATGGTACCACTTAAGAGCCCTGGTTGTAAGGCATAACAATGACCATAGGAGCCACGCGAATAATTTTGTACACTATGTTCAGTTTCCTTTCGAAGTCAAAATCACCACAGAAACAACCTTTCCAAATGGCAATAAACAACCATATTGTCAGGGGAACAAGTACAAAGATATAGTTGTCTGATTATCACCTGCCATATGCAGAGTACATGACCCGATGTTTACTAATTCCAGTGGTGGAAAAATTACCCAATTGTCCTACTTTTTTGTGTGTTTTTTTGTTGTTGAATATTACTGCCTTTTTCTCCCCAATTTTGTGGTATCCAATTGTTAGTAGCTATTATCTTGTCTCATCGCTACAACTCCCGTACGGGCTCGGGAGAGACGAAGGTTGAAAGTTATGCGTCCTCTGATACACAACCCAATCACGCCGCACTGCTTCTTAACACAGCGCGCATCCAACCCGGAAGCCAGCCGCACCAATGTGTCGGAGGAAACGCTGTGCACCTGGCAACCTTGGTTAGTGTGCACTGCGCCCGGCCCACCACAGGAGTCGCTGGTGTGCGATGAGACAAGGATATCCCTACCGGCCAAACCCTCCCTAACCCGGACGACGCTATGCCAATTGTGCGTCGCCCACAGACCTCCCTGTGGCGGCCGGTTACGACAGAGCCTGCCCAATTGTCATACTTGAGTAAAAGTAAAGATACCTTAATAGAAAAGGGCTGAAGTAAGAAAGTAACTCAGTATAATAGTAGTTGAGTAATAGTATAAAGGTATTTGGTTTTAAATATACTTAAGTATCAAAAGTAAAAGTATAAATAATTTCAAATTCCTTATACTAAGCAAACCAGAAAACACACTTTTTAGATTTATTTTTTAAGGATAGCCAGGGCACACTCCAACACTGTTTAGTGAGTATACCAGATCAGAGGAAATAAGCATGACCAGGGATGTTCTCTTGATAAGTGCGTGAATGGGACTATTTTCCTGTCCTGGTAAGCATTCGAGTATTTTTGGGTGTCAGGAAAAATATTTTAAGTAAAAAGGACATTATTTTCTTTAGTAATATAGTGGAGTAAAAGTAAAATGTGTTAAAAATATAAATAGTAAAGATACCAAGAAAAAAACTGCTTAAGTAGTGCTTTAAAGTAGCTTTACTTAAATATTTTACAACACTGACTAAATACAAAAACCTTGAGAAACATACACATTGGATATTGCCATAAACCAGGGGAGGCTGGTGGGGGGAGTTATAGGAGGATGGGCTCATTGTAATGGCTGAAATGGTATAAATGGAACAGAGTTAAACACATTGTTTCCATGGGTTTGCTGTGTTTAGTACCATTCCATTGATTCCTTTCCAGACATTACAATGAGCCATTCCTCCCTATAACTCCTCCAACCAGTCTCCACTGCCACGCACAATACAGCAACTGTTCACTATGTCCTTTTTGCAATATTATTGATAGATAGTGGCCCATTTTATATTGTAGTATAGGTAAAAACAGATCTAGGATAATTTTCACCCCCCCAATCCTAACTTTAACCATTAGTGGGGGGAATGCAAAACTGACCCCATCAGTGTCTAGGGGAATCTTCCTCCTTCACCTGTATTGACAAAGTTAATTAAAACCTGTTTGTATCCAGGTCTGTCCATTCTCATGGAGCCCATCCTGAAGATGATTCCGATGGCGGCTCTGTTTGGGATCTTCCTCTACATGGGAATCACCTCGCTCAACGGGATCCAGTTGTGGGATCGCATTCTGCTCCTGCTTGTCCCCAAGAAATACCACCCAAACGAGCCCTACGCCACCAGGGTATATTAACAGACAGCAGATCCCTGACACAGAATACCCACTGTGTCAGGGATCTGGGCATAATGTGGCATATGATGTGACGTCTTTATGACACAATTTTCTAGTTATAAACTGTTTTTTTTTGGTTGAGAAGATGTAATATAACCAGATTACAACTAACTGGAATAAGTTAAAGACTATATCAAGACGCCATGGGAAAGATGTCATATTTTGGTTATTATGTGTTTGTTTTTGTAGGTCAGATTACCAGATTACGATATCACGCTGTATGCCTCCGTATTCTTGTGTATTGGCTAGGACTCCCTCAAAAAGGAGATGGTAATTAGTAAATAAATAAGAATCAGAATTCCTTTTCTCCCTATTCACACTTGCACTAGGTGTCAACGGGCAGGATGCACCTATACACAGCCATCCAGGTGGTGTGTCTGGCAGTGCTGTGGATCGTCAAGTCTAGCCCGGCCTCCCTGGCCCTGCCCTTCGTTCTCATCCTCACTATCCCCCTCCGCATGGCCATGACCGGACGCTTCTTCACCGAACTAGAGATGAAATGTGTAAGTAGACATCAGGGTGTTGTGTGTGTGTGGTCCTATTATTAAAGCTTGGTGCTGGTAATGGTAAAGCTGTGGGTTCAATTCCCAAAGGGGATCAGATACACATATACGAAAAAAGGAATGCACCCACTGTACTGCAAGTTGCTTTGAATAAAATGATCTACTAAGTGGCATATTATTATTATTTGTACAATACAGTACAATGAAGCATACCTACAGGCAACCTCACTCCCTCCCTCATCTATACCATACTGTTCATCATTGTGGGTTGAATCTTTATTTGAAATCAGTCAATGGAAGGCCTTTGTTTGGTTTGGTCTCATACATAAAGCAACCAATGAGCACAACGTTTGTTGAGGTTGACGTCGAATGAGATTGTTCCTTACTGTTATGGATTTCCTTGTTCTGTTGTGTTTCAGTTGGACGCCGACGACGCTAAGGTGACATTCGAGGAGGAACCTGGACAGGATGTCTACAATGAAACTCAGATGCCATTGTAGACATCTGGACCCGCCATTTTTATCCAAAAGCCCTTTATTTTATTTATCTGACATGACAAAGTATTTTAGTAGGATTCTTGTTTTTGTCTACTACCGTATGAACTGACATATATATCTTTTGGAGTGTTTTTAAACCATCATGAAGCCCAAATAGTAGGTTATGACCCTTAGATTTCAAATATAAGAAATTGTCAGTTAAGGAAAATGATTTGTTAAAGAGTTGAATATATCTTCTGTATATTTGCCTATTTCTTTCCAGTCAAACATTCCTGCAGTCATATATGTCTGTATTTATGCAGCAAACAGCTCTTGCCGCCATGATAATACTTTGGCCTATGATAGTGTGTTAATTACATATTGCCCTATTGACTTTCCATCTTTGAAAAGCCTTTAAAAAGGTTTTGACTTAGAACTATTATCTTGCAAAGAATTGTACAAGAATGCTTTATTCCATATAAGAATGATGTTTTGCACGTCTGCCCACCATTATGGTAATTTTTTCACAGTTGAGCTGAAAAGCAGACAGCTGTAGACTGAGGCCATATCAGTGTCAATATCGTTCACATTTTTAAGGAGTTTTATCCATGAATTACAAACCTACCATATGACTGAAGAAGCAAAATCACTTAAACGTGCCTTTCAAATAACGTTTAGGTATTGTTTTACGTATTGATATGAAATACCATGGAGATAAATTCTTAAAATGCTTTTATTTTAATTTAAGCCCCTGGGGATTGTGGAATGTTATGGATTTAAATATTGTATAAGAGAGATTTGAACAATAGAGTTAGCAAGCTTGTAGTCCTAAAAACGAAAATGAGTAACCTCTGGTTTGTTAAGCCATTCCAATGGGGAAAATTAATGGGGAAAGAATGGGGTTTTGGGATAAATGTTGAAAAAGAGGAGATCTAATAAATTTTGTTCTATGAGATAGTATCAGTCAGTTAGCATGACGTTTATGAATTATGAAGCCTTTATGTGCTGTATGTGGTGGTTTTGATTACATAAATGATTCAACATTCACAAAAATATACGTTAGCAGATGAAGATTATCTCATAGAACGTTAAAACGTTAAGATCTCCTAAACCTGTGTTTACCACAGACCTTATTTTCAGCGTTTATCCAAAAACCCTTTAAAATAACCATTAATTTTCGCATAGACTAACGAAATGTGGTGGTTAGTGCCTACAGAAAGACACCATTATTACTATCTATATGTACATACATCAAGGATAAAATCATAAATTAAAAGTATATTTGAAGAGAGAATGGAAGGATGCATAGGGTGTGTTTAATTTAACTTTTTATTGATAGGTCTGACAGTGTTTCTTTGTTGTTGTGATCTCTTCTCAACGTCAATTAAATGCTTAAAAAAAAAATATATATAGTGATTTCACTTTCTTTGTATTCGTCACTAATCGGTTGCCGTCAGTAAACGCACCCTTTCCTCCACCTGATTGGTTACTTTGCACTGACCCGCTCATACTTTAATTTTTTATATTTTTTAACACGGACATATGAGAGAAGGCAACTTACATTGGCAGGGGTACGTTAGATATGGCGTCCCTTAATGAAGCAAGAAAGAGATTTCACAGCGGAAAATTTGAATATTTTCACAAGGATTTGTTTAATTGGATTTCGTGGGAGGAATGGAGGGAAAATTAGAGGTTGAACAGAAAGAGGGAGGCAAATGTAGAATCTGTTGAAGATGGCAGAAAAGAGGGAGGAAGTGTGTCGTAGAAGATTGGTGTCAAGTGCAAACAGTGAGCCCTACACCAGACCGAGTTCTGGGGGTGAAATGGAAGTGAATGAGGGCGAGTTAAGTGAGGTGGAAAGTGTGGTGAAGACGGAGCCTAATCCATTTGTGGTTTCAGGGAGGATGGGGAAGGAGTTGGTTTGAGTTGAATGAGCGTGGAATTATGATAAACTCGAATTTTTCTTCAAAACAGGTTGTAAAAGCATGCTAGACATTTATAGAATAAATCATACCTAGTTTGATTTTGTGACAAACTGTGAATTAGTTATTGATTTATACAGCTTTAAATTGCATTTTAAAGATTGTGTGTATTTCCATCAACTGGATTTTTTTTTAAAATTCAAAACAAAGGTCTAGCATACTTTTACAACACTTATAGAATAAACCATATCAATGTTTATGTTTATGTGACAATCAATTAAATAGTTATTGATTTTTACAATTTTAAATGGCTTTTGAATGTGTGAATATAAAACCAACATTACCTTTGTGAGCTAACTTTAGTAACCTAAACAATTCGCTATAGTACTAACTGGTAACGTTATACGACTCCTTGCCGTTCCTCAAGTTATAACGCGTTTGTTGATTACTGGACCCTGGCAATCTGTGTGAAATGTTAGAAGTTAGTTCGTTAGCTAACTATAACTAGTTATCTGTGAACAAATGTTTTCCCTCTACAGTATGTGGTTCATTTTCAGAATGAGAGAATTAGGTGACAATGAGGCGTTGCTTGTTAAACAAATGTAGCTGGGCCTGGCTTAAGATGGATGTCACTATAGAGGTGAAAGGAACACCACACACTTTCCCTCTTTCTCACTTTTACAATACAGTGGATTAAAAGGAGTATGCCAGGTGTACTCTCTGCCTGAAAGAGATCAATTATGCCAACAAAGGGTATAATGCTCTGGTGGCACAGATGTCCACTGGCAGAAAGTGTACAATCTAATAATGTTCAGTGTAGCCCAAAGATATTGCTTTTGTTGTGTTGAACTTGACAGTAACACTTGTGAGTGAGGGGGGATTCTTAAAAAAAACTCAGTGAATGTTATTTCTATGTGCAATATTTAGGTGTGTGTGTGTGGTCACAAGCTTTCTATTATAAAGGCTGTCATGGCTTACTGCAATATTAGGTTATTGTTCTTTCTCGTTTGCAGTAAAGTCTAGGCAACAAATAACATTGGATTGCTTTCTTTACATGTTTTAACTGTGAGTTAGGTTCACATTAACCACTTATTTTACACACAGAGACTGATCATGTTCTTTGCTGTTTATTAGTTAAAACCTGCATTTCCCCCTAGCAGGATTTGTTTGCATGTTTCAGTGCAACAAAAAAAAGTTTCACCCATCCCTGCTTTAGTCAGAACGGCCTTTTTGTAGCACGTTAGAACCATTTTCGCAGCAGATTAGGATAATTAACATAGCAGATTAGGGAAAGGGTTAACTAAAATGCTGAAAAAAATCTAATTTGACAAAAACTGTATTCTAGGTTTTATGGACACGCCTGGTACCTGAAATTGATGACGGATGTCACGCACCGAGAGTTGAGTTTTTATTATGGTGTTTCAGACAACTGGAAACACGAAAAAATTAACTAATTAGAATAATGACATCAGTGATCATGTCGGAAAGCCATTTATATATACACTAGATGACTAATAGAGGGCGCTGTGTTGAAGCCTCCGTGCCTCCCATCTTGACAATCGCCCTTCACAATACATGTGTTTTTGTCACATTTATTCCATTACAGACACCTAAATGCATACTTTTACAACAAAATACTTAAACATTAAATTTTGTCCTTGAAATATTTTAATTGAAATACTGTAGAATTAAAATAATTTATATGAAGAACTGCTTCTACTGGGGAGTGCCAGTATGGCCAACCTGTGACTTCAAATGGTCGTCACTAGTTACGAAAGCCACAAAGTCATAAGCCCCAACTATTTCAAAAATGTATATTTTTATTGTACAATAACGGCCTACCCCGGCTAAACCCTCCCCCAACCCAGAAGACGCTGGGCAAATTGTGTGCTGCCCTATGGGACCCCCGATAACGCCCGGTTGTGATAGAACGCTCCGACACCTGGGAGCTCTATCTTCTTAAAATCTTATTTCAAACCTAACTTTAACCACTCTGCTAACTTTTTACATAACACTAACCTTTAAATTAAGAAAACATCACATTTTTGTATTGATACATTTTTACAATATAGCCTATTTTTATATATACATCTAGTGCTTTTACACCTGCATTGCTTGCTGTTTGGGGTTTTAGGCTGCGTTTCTGTACAGCACTTTGTGACATCAGCTGGTGTAAGAGGGGCTTTATAAATAATTTATATTTTAATGATATAAATCATTGGGACGAACGGATTCGGTTCTCAGCTGAGTTTCGTCAGTTGTCATAATGAGTCCTCTCCAGCTAACCTGTGGCTAGAAACTTCTGCAATAATTTTAAACTTGTCTGCCGAAATTGGGACTTGGGAGTGTTCAGACTGTGAACTTCAGAGTCATTCCGTTTTTATCGGACTACAAAAACAATACATGTGATAATTAGCTGTCATTTTGGCCAGATTAGCAACACTATCTAGCTACTTCTCGCTTACTTATTACTATGCCACATTTTTTGTTTGTTAAATAACTATCTGACAAGACGGCAACTCCGTATGCAACCTGTTTTCAGAGATACAACACCATCGCACTGGATTCACCGGTTAGTCGTCACTTTAGCCAGCGGTTACATTGGCATGTCAAGGTGACATCCATATTCCAGATGGTTATTTCTCAATTGTTCCCACTTTTATAAGCCTTAACTAGCGCCTTGCTGGGGCTCATCAGAACAACTCGACTGTGAACCGATTTACAATCGTCTCCCAGTTTCAACTGCGCAACCTACGTCATCAATTTCGGCACCAGGCGTTTCCGTATAGCCTATCCCAATGAAAATTCTCAACTTTAGCTAGCCATGTATAGAATTTGTTTATGCATTTGAGTATTTAATTTAGCTAAACATTATTGTTTGCACCATGAAAGGGGAACGTCTCACGTGCTTACAATCGCCACACGAATGAATTGTAAATAGCCATGTGGTTCTTTAGCAACTGAGCTAGCAAACGTTACTCACATAGCCGCTAGTTGTTTTTCAGCATTCAAAGGGCTATTAGTCGTGCAAACATCGCCACTAGTTTGTGATGGATTTTACAGAGGAAGAAGAAATGGAGACAAGTGATAAAGAACAAGGTAAGTAATGTATGAAGGTTTTTTTGAAGACTTGACTAACTGTCCCCGGGTGCGAAGTGACTTGACCAGGTGGCTGGGAACACTGAGCTGTGCATTTTGGATAAGAGTTCAAGCAACCATTTTGTATGTAGCTCAATTAGGCATGTTTATCTTTATTCACTGTAAATTAGCTAGAAATGCAGTAAGGTTTTGCCTGTCACTCTGTCATTGCCCCTTGTCTGTCTCTTCTGTGGACTGTTTTTCTGACTAGTTGGTTCTGTCTGACTGGTCATTGTCTAGTTGTGGTTGTCAGTCAGTCTGTCTGTCTATATGGCTGTCTGTCTGTCTATATGGCTGTCTGTCTGTCTATATGGCTGTCTGTCTGTCTGTCTATATGGCTGTCTGTCTGTCTATATGGCTGTCTGTCTGTCTATATGGCTGTCTGTCTGTCTATATGGCTGTCTGTCTCTCTATATGGCTGTCTATCACTGTTGTCGATACATATGTCTCTCTGGTTGGTCGTATGTTTGATTTCTTAGACATCTGTCTGACTGGTTTGCTGTCTGACTGACTGGTTGGTCATCTGTCTATGTCTGTCCTTTGGTTACAGCCTGGGGTAGGGAGGACCTGATGACGCTCCTGCATGGTATCAAAGAAAACATTCCCAAAGGTGACATGAGTATTTACACTAAAGGGGAGAGGACACTGGAGTGGGACAAGGTGGCTTTTGGTCCCTACTCTCCACAGATGTGTCATCAAAAGTGGAAGGAACTATCAAAAAAGGTGGGTGACTTCTGGCCTAGAAACCCTAGCCTGGTCCCAGATCAGTTTGCACTCTATAGCTGAGTTGGCTATACAGCACTAACATATCTGGGACCAGGATAGGCAATTTCTCCTGAGACAGACAGCGTTTCATAAGAGTTGGCTACCTTGCTATACGTTAAGTAAATTAGTTAGACTACTCTTGTACGTTTGTTCTTGGTTCTCATGGGATATGAAATGCCAGTCAAAATATTCATACATTGGTTCACATGAACTTAGTACAGAGATGCACAAAGTAATGTCTATCATTTACATTTTAGTCATTTAGCAGACACCTATCCAGAGCGGACATTTTCGTACTGGTCCCTCGTGGAAATCGAACCCACAATCCCGATGTTGCAAGCACCATGCTCTACCAACTGAGCCACACTGGATACTATCAAAACATACTATCTCTGTGTTTCTCTCTAAGATGCGCAAGGTTCGTTCTCTAGCAGAGCTGGTCACTGAAGCTGAGGTTGCCTTTGAAAACCCTTTCCAGTGCCAGAACTGGAAGGTAAGTGAGAACTCTGTCTAACTCCTGTAAATGTCCCTTTTCAACCTATAGAATGCCGCTTAAAGTAATAGAGTAGAACAGGGATCTCCAACCTTTCCTAACATGAGAGCTACTTAAAAAAAAAAGTGAAACATAGCAAGCTACTAATTATTCTATAGCTTTTAAATAGGGACATTGTTCTCTTCCCCCCCTGCAACTCTTCCCCGTCCTTAGTGTTCCAAGAGAAAGTAGTGCACTATGTTTTTTGGTAATATACAGTACCAGTCAAGTTTGGACACACCTACTCATTCAATGGATTTTCTTTATTTTTACTATTTTCTGCATTGTACAATACGTGAAGACATCAAAACTTTGAAATAACTCCTATGGTATCATGTAGTAAGCAAAAAAGTGTTAAACAAATAAAAATGTATTTATATTTTAGATTCTTCAAAGTAGCCACTCTTTGCCTTGATGACAGCTTTGGACAAGCTTTGCATTCTCTCAACCAGCTTCACCTGGAATGCTTTTCCAACAGTCTTGAAGGAGTAACCACATATGCTGAGCACTTTTGGCTGATTTTCCTTCAAATCATCCCAAACCATCTCAATTGGGTTGAGGTCGGGTGATTGTGGAGACCAGGTCATCTGATGCAGCACTCCATTCCTCCCCTTTGTCAAATAGCCCTTACACAGCCTGGAGGGGTGTTGGGTCATTGTCCTGTTGAAAACAAATGATAGTCCCACTAAGTCCAAACCAGATGGGATGGTGCATCGCTGCAGAATGCTGTGGTAGCCATGCTGGTTAAGTGTGCCTTGAATTCTAAGTTCTGGATGAGTTGTAGGGGTTTAATGGCACAGGCAGGGAGCCCAGCCAACAGCGAGTTGCAGTAATCCAGACGGGATATGACAAGTGCCTGGATTAGGACCTGTGCCGCTTCCTGTGTGAGGCAGGGTCGTACTCTGCGGATGTTGTAGAGCATGAACCTACAGGAACGGGCCACCGCCTTGATGTTAGTTGAGAACGACAGGGTGTTGTCCAGGATCACGCCAAGGTTCTTAGCGCTCTGGGAGGAGGACACAATGGAGTTGTCAACCGTGATGGCGAGATCATGGAACGGGCAGTCCTTCCCCGGGAGGAAGAGCAGCTCCGTCTTGCCGAAGTTCAGCTTGAGGTGGTGATCCGTCATCCACACTGATATGTCTGCCAGACATGCAGAGATGCAATTCGCCACCTGGTCATCAGAAGGGGGAAAGGAGAAGATTAATTGTGTGTCGTCTGCATAGCAATGATAGGAGAGACCATGTGAGGTTATGACAGAGCCAAGTGACTTGGTGTATAGCGAGAATAGGAGAGGGCCAAGAACAGAGCCCTGGGGGACACCAGTGGTGAGAGCGCGTGGTGAGGAGACAGATTCTTGCCACGCCACCTGGTAGGAGCGACCTGTCAGGTAGGACGCAATCCAAGCGTGGGCCGCGCCGGAGATGCCCAACTCGGAGAGGGTGGAGAGGAGGATCTGATGGTTCACAGTATCGAAGGCAGCCGATAGGTCTAGAAGGATGAGAGCAGAGGAGAGAGAGTTAGCTTTAGCGGTGCGGAGCGCCTCCGTGATACAGAGAAGAGCAGTCTCAGTTGAATGACTAGTCTTGAAACCTGACTGATTTAGATCAAGAAGGTCATTCTGAGAGAGATAGCGGGAGAGCTGACCAAGGACGGCACGTTCAAGAGTTTTGGAGAGAAAAGAAAGAAGGGATACTGGTCTGTAGTTGTTGACATCGGAGCGGTGTCAACCGCCTTTCCTGTGGCGGTCCTCGTGAGAGACAGTTTCATCATAGAAGTTGATGTTTTTTGCAACTGCACTTGAAGAACATTTAAAAGTTTTTGGAATGCTCCACATTGACGGACCTTCATGCCTTGAAGTAATGGACTGTCGTTTTTCTTTGCTTATTTGAGGTGTTCTTGCTGTAATATGGGCTTGGTCTTTTAGGGCTAGCTTCTGTATACCTTGTCACAACACAACTGATTGGCTCAAACGCATTAAGAAGGAAGGAAATTCCACAAATTAACATTTAACAAGGCACACCTGTTAATCAAAATGCATTCCAGGTGACTACCTAATGATTCTGGTTGAGAGAAGCATGTGCAAAGCTGTCACCAACACTTTTTTTTGGTTACTACATGATTCCATATGTGTTATTACATAGTTTTGATGTCTTCACTATTTTTCTACAAGGTAGAAAATAGTAAAAAATAAATAAAATAAAAACCTTGAATGAGTAGGTGTGTCCAAACGTTTGACTGGTACTGTACCTGGTAAAATAATGGTTAATAAACAATTAAGGGGGTCTAGAAGAAAACAACCAAATTTTGATTTTCTTTAATTGTGCATCTAGTGAGTGAGGAATGTGCATCTAATGTGCTGGACTAGCAATGGTCCTGTGCTGCTGCTCATTTCAATGCAAAATTAGCAAGTAACAGAGAAATTCTATACTTTTTCATGATATACTTCTGCCAGGTAAGCCTACTTTGCAGTTAACATTTAATTTAGACGGTTTTGGGGAAAGTATTTCTGTCAACCGATGACGGTTATCACATCAACTGGCTACACTGAGAGTGATAGACAAATGCGCGCAATACACAGACGGGCAATAGTGCTAGAAATTAATTGGCAGATGTTGTTTGGCTTTTAAAGCCTTTCGTGGCTAACCAGGGCTGGGACTTTTTTTTTTAAGCCTTTATTTAACTAGGCAAGTCGGTTATGAACAAAATCTTATTTTAAATGACAGCCTAGGAACAGTGGGTTATGTGCCTTGTTCAGGGGCAGAGCGACAGATTTTTACCGTGTCAATGTTCGGTTGATTAAATAGTAGCTGGGAGCTTGACATGTCTGTACTTGTGAGGTTTATTTATGACAGTTTGCAGTGGAATGTGAAATTGCTGAACAGCGAGCTACTCATAGGTGGGCTGTGAGCTACTGGTCGCTCGTGATCAACCTGTTGGAGACCCTGGAGTAGACTTAGAAAATTCCACCTGCTGTAGGCATTGAACATATCACCCTCCCTAGGAGAGGGGGTGACCTCAACAATTTATTGTTATAACGAGAGGCTGCCTGGATCTTTTAATTTAAAGACTCTTGCTCCCTTCGGTCTCAACGTAGACTTTGATCTGAAGCCATTATTGTGATTTTGCTATACATTGTAAATGTTTGTAGGCCTATGTATCCAAATTGTATCTATGTATGCTATCCATTCATGTTTTTGTATGTTCTTATATCTGAGAATTAACCAATGATACCAGGCCACACCCGGCCATGATTAGACACTGTATAAACTAGTGACCCGCAGTGTTTGTCATTATACCCTGATGAAGACAGCTTGTCTGTCGAAATGTTGGTTATTAGGTTATTCAATTATTGCATCTGAGCTCCTAGAGTGTGCGGCTCTCTTTTTCTTTTCTATAGTCAAGTGGCAAACTGGTATTTTTTAAAAGTTATTGTCCATCACTAGGATTTGAACTGTTCCTGTTGGAAAAACAATATCTTATGTATAAATACATTAATGTACAAGCGTGAAAAAAATAGTTTTTTTTTAGATACAAGCGCAAATTTCATGGAGTAGGCCATTCAAGGAGTTGGTCTGATGGTGCCATCTGGTTTTCATCGACCTCCCCCATGCTTGAAGAACAATTAGAGGAGCAATTGAGAGAAGAGAAAAGGCCCACCCCCTACACTTGTGCCATATGAAAGATTTGTGCCTTTTGTAAAACGAATTGGGTGGTAAAATTAGCTGAAATTGAGACTGGAGTAGGACTTCAAGAGGATGTTTAACATATTTGAGAAATCTTCTCTGTTCTTTTGCAGATACACCCTGACTTCCCAAGGAGACCTACCCCGTCAAACGGCATCTTCGCCAAAGAGAACTTTAAAAAGTTTAAGAAGCAGCAGCCTGAATTGACACCTCCTGAACTCTTTAAGTTAATGAATGAGAAGTATAATGAGCTCCCAGAGCACAAGAAGGTGTGTCAGTGTGTGAACTGCTTTTTGTAGTCATAATGGCAATGATCTCCCATTTTCAAGTTGCTATAGCACAATTTATTTATCCTTGACTAAGAAACCTTTGTGGCCTATACACTTGACTGACTGGTTGATTACTTCCTATTTCTGGTTTATAGGCAAAATATACTGTGAAGTTCCAGAAAGAGAAGGAAATGTATGAGAAACGCATGAGGAAGTTGAGGTAAAAATGTATTGAGCTGTCTGTTGCTCTCTTGATGTCATAGATGCATGTTTGTTTGTTGTTTTGACTTTTCTAAAGTCTCAACTGAACCAATGCTCCTCCAGGAAAGAGTACTCTGGGGGGAAGAAGGTACAGAGAGACTGTTTAAAGAACATAAAAGGGCCCCTCACACCCCACGGGCTCTGGTACCGCCACGAGAGGAGGGAATTCCTTCTAGCCAACCCAGGTGTGAGTGTCATAGCTGTCAATCAATCTAATGTAATCTGTTCAAGGCTTGTTTAAAAAAAATATTTTACAAGGCTAAGTAGTGGAGGAGTGGGAGATGTTAATCAGCAAAGGCCGATGTGTCTTCAGAGTTCAGCAATCTGCTTCTACTAAACAACTTATAATATGTTTTGGCATCTTCTTTATATAGAGGAATGACTGATTATCCTGACCTCCCACTGACTGTTCCAATACACAATTTAATTTAACTGTTATTTATGCAGGTTAGTCTTGCTGATGAAACATTGCATAAGAAACACATGAACTGCAGGTGATATAGCATCATGTCTCTCCACAGGCCAAAAGGGACTGTATCAGGCAGAGTATTGTGCAGAAGATGCGCTGGTCCAAGCTACCTGACGAGGAGAAACTCAAGTGGATCAATCGCTCTCTGGAGCAGCAGACACAGTATGAGGAGGTGGGTGTTTTGCTGATTGTGTTTATGGCCTAGAATACAATATTTTACTGAGTTACAGTTCATATAAGGAAATCGGTCTATTGAAATCAATTAATTAGGCCCTAATCTATAGATTTCACAACTGGGCAGGGGCGCAGCTATAGGTGGGCCTGGGAGGGCATAGGCCCACCAATTTGGGAGCCAGGCCTACCCAATAAGAATGAGTTTCTCCCCACAAAAGGACTTTATTACAGACAGAAATACTCCTCAGTTTCATTAGCTGTCCGGGTGGCTGATCATACACGATCCCGCAGGTGAAGAAGCCAGAAGTGGAGATCCTGGGCTGGCATGGTTACATGTGGTCTGCGGTTCTGAGGCTGGTTGGACATATTGCCAAAATCTCTAAAACAAAGTTGGTGGTGCCTTATAGTAAAGAAATGAACATTCAATTCTCTGGCAACAGCTCTAGTGGAAATTCCTGCAATCGGCATGCCAATTGCATGCTCCCTCAACTTGAGACATCTGTGGCGTTGTGTGACAACTGCACAAGTGGCCTTTCATTGTTCCCATCACAAGGTGCACCTGTGTAATGATCATGCTATTTAATCCGCTTCCTGATGTGGATTTACTTGGCAAAGGAGAAATGCTCACTAACTGGGATGTAAACAAATTTGTGCACAATTTGAGAAAATATAAGCTTTTTGTACATACAGAACATTTCTGGGGTCTTTTTAATTCTCATGATACATGGGACCAACACTTTACATGTTGTGTTTATATTTTTGTTCAGTATATTGTTAGACTCTGGGTCAAAATTGGAACATTGTTATACCAGAGACACGATTCATCAGGAGTAATACTATAGTATGTGAGGAGTGATGGAGACTGGTTTTTACATCAGACGTTAATGGTTATCTGTAGGAGCCCAGATGGCTTTGGAATGTGCTGGGTAGAGGGGAGGCAGTCACGGGAGTGCTATAGGTGATACGGGTGGAGAGCTATGGATTAGGCATCAAGGGGGTTGAGGTCAGGTCATAAGGGAGGAGGAGCTGTTTATTACCCCGTCACTTCGTCTTCCTGTCGAACCATAAAAGATGTAAGGATTGGAGAGGAGGAGGAGTGCATTTAAATTGGAGTATATATACTTGTGTTGGTGGAAACCATGTTTTGTCTCATGCAGCTGTATTGATCCTCTGGGAAGAGTAAACTTGGTTAAGCTTTCATAGTGTCTGAGGTTTTTACTCTGAGAATTAGAAGCTAACAATATGTTCACTATCACAATGTTCCACAATGCAAAGTTCCAGGACACATTTATGGTTTGGGTTGTTGATTTTGCATCTCATGAATCACTCAGCCATGAACAACTCATGTTGCAGGAGAAGATGAAGGAGCACCCAGAGAATAACGGGAGTCGGAAGGCCAAGCATAAGCCACTTCTACGCAAGAGTGAGAGACTGTTGAAGGACTTGGCAGACGGCAAACCTGACAAACCCCCATCGTAAGTCACTGGGCCTACCTTTACCATAAAGGGCAACCTTTGCCAAAGTAGTAACTGTTGCATGAGTAAACAAAGATAGTCGCACATTCTCTAAATATGCTCCCAATAATTTAGTGTGTGAACAACGTTTCGGCACATAGTGCCTTCTTCAGGCTAGAATATTGGTGTTAACCCATACAATTATTATGAGCATATTTACAGTATTTTTTTTATTTTCACACAAGTATACTGTTCCGTAAGTCAGCAGCTCTCCAACATTGAGTCCACTCATGCCTTTTACAGAGTTTTTGCATGAGTGCCAATTCATTTTCCAAATATAGATACGTTTTCAATATGCAGTGCATTCAGAAAGTATTCAGACCCCTTGACTTTTTCCACATTTTGTTACATTACTGCCTTCTTATAACATGTCTTCATTTTTCCCCCTTATCAATCTACACAATACCCCATGACAAAGTGAAAACGGGCAAATTTATAAATAATAAACAAATACCTTTATTTACATAAGTATTTAGACCATTTTGATATTAGACTCTACGTTAAGCTTTTTACATTGATCCTCCTTGAGATGTTTCTACAACTAGATTGGAGTCCACCTGTGGTAAATTCAATTGATTAGACATGATTTGGGAAGGCACATGCCTGTCTATATAAGGTCCCACAATTGACAGTGTATGTCAGAGCAAAAACCAAGCCATGTCCGTAGAGCTCCGAGACAGGATTGTTTCGACGCTCAGATCTTGTTACGGTAACCATAACATTTTTGCAGCATTGATGGTCCCCAAGAACACAGTGGCCTCCATCATTCTTAAATGGATGAAGTTTGGAAACACCAAGACTCTTCCTTGAGCTGGCTGAATAATCGGGGGAGAACTGAGAAATCGGGAGAAAAGGGCCTTGGTCAGGGAGGTGACCAAGAACCCGATGGTCACTCTTAGAGAGCTCTACAGTACATCTATGGAGATGGGAGAACCTTTCAGAAGGACAACCGTCTCTGCAGCACTCCGCTCTCAGGCCTTTATGGCAGAGTGGCCAGACGGAAGACACATGACAGCCTGCTTGGAATTTGCCAAACAACACCTTAAGGACTCCGACCATGAGAAACAAGATTCTTTGGTCTGATGGAACCAAGATTGAACTCTTTGGCCTGAATGCCAAGTGTCACATCTGGAGGATACCTGGCACCATCCCTACGGTGAAGCATGGTGGTTGTAGCATCATGCTGGCGAGTTTCAGAAGAATGTTCTTTGTTTATGGCCATTTTGAGCCTGTAAGGCTTCAGATACTCAACTAGTCTAAAGAAGCCCAGTTTTATTGCTTCTTTAATTAGACCAACAGTTTTCAGCTGTGCTTACATAATTGCAAAAAACGGTTTTCTAATTATCAATTATCCTTTTAAAATCAGAAACTTGGATTAGCTAACACAACGTGCCATTGGAACACAGAAGTGATGGTGGCTAATAATGGATGCCTGTACGCCTATGTAGATATTCCATTCAAAATCAGCCGTTTCCAGCTACGTCATTTACAACATTAACAATGTCTACAATGTATTTCTGATCAATTTGATGTTATTCTAATGGACCAAAAAATAGCTTTTCTATCAAAATCAAGGAAATTTCTAAATGACCACAAACTTTTGAATGGTAGTGTATGTATATGTGATATTTCAGATTTTTATTTTTATAAAGTTGCCAAAATGTCAAACAGTTTGGGGTGTTGTTTGTAGATTGTGTGTGTGGGGGGTTTAATACATTTTAGAATAAGGCTGTAATGTAACAAAATCAGGACAAGGTCAAGGGGCCTGAATACTTTCTGAATGCACTGTAAATGGCCATGTCATATTTACAGTGATGGAGTTTGTGGTCATACCTGCCTTTTTAAGGTTGAGTTAACCATGTGTTTGTGGTTTAGGAAGGGTTACAACCTTTTCTGTAGGGAACAGAAAGCCACCATACAGGGAGAGGGACTCCCTAACACCCAGTATTTGGTGATTTGCTCCCAGCGCTGGAAAGAAATGACAAAGAGTAAAAAGGAAGACTACCAGAGACGCTGTGACAAGGTTAATTGGAGAAAATGCATGCTCCGTTCAACCCTTTTTGGTATTTCATATTTTCATGTTTGGGGACAAGTCTGTTGAGAAGCTGCTCTTTTAATCTCTTATTGTGAAGACAGACATGAAATGTCTGCCCTCCAATTCAACTTTCTGTGTTCATTTTTCAGTTAAAGAAGGAATACGAGGTCAACATGAACCAATTTTTGTGTGTAAGTTCTCTCTTAATTTCAAAAACTGTCTACGTTTGTAATGACTGATTAGCATGTTAGGTGAACACTTAAACTGATACACTAGCAATTTTGAGGCAATATTTCTGAGAAATGTTGCTGGTAACAGAGTGGGGTATGAGATACTGGCACAATAATGAGTCATATGGACATGGAATAATATATATACACTACCGGTCAAAAGTTTTAGAGCACCTACTCATTCAAGGGGTTTCTCTTCTTTTTACTATTTAAGACATTGTAGCATAACAGTGACGACATTAACTATGAAAATAACACATGGAATCATTTACAGTCGTGGCAAAATGTTTTGAGAATGACACAAATATTAATTTCCGCAAAGTTTGCTGCTTCAGTGTCTTTAGATATTTTTGTCAGATGTTACTATGGAATACTGAAGTTCAATTACAATTGACAATTACATGAAGTTGATGCAAAGAGTCAATATTTGCAGTTTTGATACTTCTTTTTCAAGACCTCTGAATCTACCCTGGCATGCTGTCAATTAACTTCTGGGCCACATCCTGACTGATGGCAGCCCATTCTTGCATAATCAATGCTTGGAGTTTGTCAGAATTTGTGGGTTTTTGTTTGTCCACCCGCCTCTTGGGGATTGACCACAAGTTCTCAATGGGATTAAGGTCTGGGGAGTTTCCTGGCCATGGACCCAAAATATCTATGTTTTGTTCCCCGGGGCACTTCATTATCACTTTTTCCTTATGGCAAGGTGCTCCATCATGCTGGAAAAGGCATTGTTCGTCACCAAACTGTTCCTGGATGGTTGGGAGAAGTTACTTTTGGAGGATGTGTTGGTACAATTCTTTATTCATGGCTGTGTTCTTATGCAAAATTGTGAGTGACCCCACTCCTTTGGCTGAGAAGCAACCCCACACATGAATGGTCTCAGGATGCTTTACTGTTGGCATGACACAGGACTGATGGTAGCGCTCACCTTGTCTTTTCCGAACAAGCCTTTTTCCGGATGCCCCAAACAATTGGAAAGGGGATTCATCAGAGAAAATGACTTTACCCCAGTCCTCAAGCAATCCCTGTACCCTTTGCAGAATATCACTCTGTCCCTGATGTTTTTCCTGGAGAGAAGTGGCTTCTTTGCTGCCCTTCTTGACACCAGGCCATCCTCCAAAAGTCTTCACCTCACTGTGCATGCAGATGCACTCACACCTGACATTCCTGAGCAAGGTCTGTACTGGTGGTGCCCTGATCCCGCAGCTGAATCAACTTTAGGAGACGGTCCTGGCGCTTGCTGGACTTTCTTGGGCTCCCTGAAGCCTTCACAACAATTGAACCGCTCTCCTTGAAGTTCTTGATGATCCGATAAATGGTTGATTAACGTGCAATCTTACTGGCAGCAATATCCTTGCCTGTGAAGCCCTTGTTGTAATAATAATAATAATATAATAATAATATATGCCATTTAGCAGACGCTTTTATCCAAAGCGACTTACAGTCATGTGTGAATACATTCTACGTATGGGTTGTTGTGCAAAGCAATGGTGACAGCACATGTTTCCTTGCAGGTAACCATATTTGACAGAGGAAGAACAATGAGTCCAAGCACCACCCTCCTTTTGAAGCTTCCAGTCTGTAATTTGAACTCAATCAGCATGACCGAGTGATCTCCAGCCTTGTCCTCGTCAACACTCACACCTGTGTTAATGAGAGAATCACTGACATGATGTCAGCTGGTCCTTTTTTTGGCAGGGTTGAAATGCAGTGGAATTTTTGGGGGGGGATTCAGTTCATTTGCATGGCAAAGAGGGACTTTGCAAATAATTGCAATTCATCTGATCACTCTTCATAACAGTCTGGAGTATATGCAAATTGCCATCATACAAACTGAGGCAGCAGACTTTGAAAAATATTTTTTGTATCATTCTCAAAACTTTTGGCCACTTTTGTATGTAAGGTC
The DNA here is from genome assembly GCF_021184085.1 of Oncorhynchus gorbuscha. Taxonomy (NCBI): domain Eukaryota; kingdom Metazoa; phylum Chordata; class Actinopteri; order Salmoniformes; family Salmonidae; genus Oncorhynchus; species Oncorhynchus gorbuscha. Next base: position 29,724,144 of record NC_060183.1, on the reverse strand, counting down.
CCACAGTTGACAGTGCATGTCAGAGCAAAAACCAAGCATTGGGGCTGAAGGAATTGTCCATAGAGCGCCGAGACAGGATTGTGTCGAGGTACCGATCTGTGGAAGGGTACCAAAACATTTCTGCAGCATTGAAGTCCCCAAGAACACAGTGGCCTCCATTGTTCTTAAATGGAAGAAGTTTGGAACCACCAAGATTCTTCCTAGAGCTGGCTGCCCGGTCAAACTGATCAATCGGGGGAGAAGGGCCTTGGTCAGGGAGGTGACCAAGAACCAGATGGTCACTCTGACCGAGCTCCAGAATTCCTCTGTGGAGATGGGAGGACCTTCCGGAAGGACAACCATCTCTGCAGCACTCCGCCACAGGCCTTTATGGTAAAGTGGCCAGACGGAAGCCACTCTTCAGAAAAAGCCACATGACAGCCCGCTTAGCGTTTACCAAAAGGCACCTAAAGGACTCTCAAACCATGAGAAACAAGATTCTCTGGTCTGATGAAACCAATATTGGACACTTGGCATTCAGGCCAAAGAGTTACGTCTGGAGGAAACCTGGCACGATCCCTATGATGAAGCATGGTGGTGGTGGCAGCGTCATGCTATGGGGATATTTTTCTGCAGCAGGGACCAGGATCAAGGGAATGATGAACAGAGAAAAGTACCTGCTCCAGAGTGCTCAGGATCTCAGTCTGGGAAGGTTAACCTTCCAACAGGACAATAACCCTAAGCACACAGCCAAGACAACACAGGAGTGACTTCGGGACAAGATAGCTGTGCACCGACTCTTCCCATCCAACCTGACAGCACTTGAGAGGATCTGCAGAGAAGAATGGGAGAAACTGCCCAAATAGAGGCGTGCCAGGCTTGTAGCGTAATACCCAAGAAGACTTGCGGCTGTAATTGCTGCCAAAGGTGCTTCAGCAAAGTACTGAGTAAAGGGTCTGAATACTTATGTAAATGTGATATTTCAGTTTTTTTATTTATTTTTATTATACATTTGCACAAAAGAAAGGATCATGTTTTGTCATTACGGGGTATCGTGTTTAGATTTGATGGGGGGGGGATTTTTTTTCATACATTTTAGAATAATGCTGTAACGTAACATTTTGAAAAAATCAAGGGTTCTAAATACTTTCTGAAATGCACTGTGTGTATTAACGTAGGGGTGTGAATGGCCAACATTTCACTTGAGTTCAAACGTCTGCTATGTTTTCCAAAACATTTTAATGGGAAATTGAGCACATTGCCAATTTCTACGCTCTGGTTTAAGGATTCCTTAACATTGCGCATCAATATTGGCCCCCAAAATGACCATTTGTATCGTGGCCTTTAGTCATAATGTGGTCATAATGCTGTCAGAAGCATGATGTGTGTGTGTGTGTTTTTGTCCATTCAGACTGTGACAGATAAGGAGCACATTCTATTGGAGAACAGGAAAAGCATGCGGACCTCAACGTTGGCTGCACAAAAAGTGACGAAAAATAAGTTTCAAGGCGAGCCTAAGAAACCACCTGAGTGAGTATCGCTGGTTGTGGCACAACTGTTCTCTTTATAAGTTATCTGAGTTTGTGAAAATACTTCTGAAAGACTTACTTCTTATAGTGTTGTGCTGTGCAGATGTATCAGAATAAGAGGAAATGATATGCCTTTTGAAAAATATTCAGTCATTTTCCCTCCAATTCCCCAGTGACAGCATTGAGTGTGACCCCAACTTCTAGCTTTTGAAAACCTTTCTCCCCCTGAACAGGCGGGGTCACACAGTATTTTACAGCGAGAAGATGGCGGAGCTGAGAGCCAAGTCGAGCCACCTCAGCTCCAGGAAGTGCATGGCCATGGTCAGCCCACTGTGGAAGAAGCTGGCCCAGAAGGAAAAGGAGCACTACCAGAGAATAGCCCAGAAGAGGGCTAGGGAGTACCAAGTAGAGCTGCGCAGCTGGTTTAATGTAAAGTCCAGTCACTCTGATTGTTTCCCACTTGGCACCCTAATCCCTATACAGTGTACTACTTCTGACCAGGGCCCATAGAGCTCTGGTCAGAAGTAGTGCACTTAGGAATAGGATGCCATTTGGGACCAACCCTCTTTCTTTTAGATTTAAATATGACCACTGTTGTGAGTTGTGATCTATCTGTAAAGTTTCTACTGTTAACTGGTGGTTACTATTTAACATTTTTCAGACCTTGTCCATAAAGGAACAAGCAAAGTACTTGGATCAAAACCCAAATGTAAGTAGAGATTAAACTGAGAGGAAATTGAAGTGTGCGTGTATATAGATAAGGCCCTATAAAACGTTAGATTTTTTTTTCTCTATTCTGTTTATTTTTCCCCAAATTCCCTTTTCTCCATTTAGTTTTTGCAGGTTTCCATTTACCCCAGTTGTTCTGGTTTTCCCTCTCAAAAGCACACTTTTTAATTTAAAAAATGAAATTGGATGTTTTAAGTCCACAACAATTCTTAAACCACATCAGGTTACCACTTTTTAGGCCTAGAAGGAATTTAGATTTTTGGGTGTAGATAGTGAACCTTTAATTCCAGTGCGGACCTAGCAAGAGGCTGTTGTTTAGCTGTTGTTTAGCTGTTGTTTAGCTGTTGTTTAGCTGTGTTGTAGCTGTGTTTTTTTGATTAATTTTCAATACATTTAGTTGATTCCCTAGTTCAATACATTTTAGATTATTCTTGAATTCTGTTTTACTGTCTGGATTCCGCGATTTCCCGGCACCACGGATTTTGGCTGTCTGTCTCGATTGGCGTGAGTTCTCTTTAGGGCTGATGTTGTATCTGTTCTTCAGAAATTGAAAATCCTCGACAACACAGAGCAGAGATTGATGGCAAAGAAGGGCAGAACATCAGTAAGTTAACACACCACACGTTATCACCTCCACAACACCACAGCAAAAGACATGTTCTGATACAGTGCCTTCAGAAAGTATTCACTCCCCTTGACTTTTTCCACATTTTGTTGTGTTACAGCCCAAATTTAAAACATATTAAATGTACTTTTTGTCACTGGCTATACCCTATACCCCTTAACGCCAAAGTGGAATCACGTTTTTCAAAATTCATAAAAAATGAAAAGCTGAAATGTCTTGCATGGTATTCAACTCCTTTTATTATGGCAAGCCTAAATAAGTTTAGGAGTAAAAATGCAAAAAGGTGGGGGGTACCTAGTGAGTTGTACAACTGAATTCATTCAACTGAAATGTGTCTTCTTCATTTAACCCAACCCCTCTTAATCGGAAAGGTGGGGGGGGGGGCTGCCTTAATCGACATCCACGTCATCCACGCCCGGGGAACATTGGGTTAACTGCCTTGCTCAGAGGTAGAAGGATAGGTTTTTATCTATATTTTATTACATTACAGCTTTATTCTAAAATGTATTAAATATTTTTTGTAGTCATCAATCTACTCACAATACCCCATAATGTCAAAGCGAAAACAGGTTTTTAGAAATGTTTGCAAAAATAATACCTTATTTACATACACTACTGTTCAAAAGTTTGGTCATTTAGCAATTTTTTTTGTCTATTAAAATAACATCAAATTGATCAGAAGCACAGTGTAGACATTGTTAATGTTGTAAATGACTATTGTAGCTGGAAACGTCTCGTACCCAAGAAGACTCGAGGCCGTAATCCCCGAAGGTGCTTTAACAAAGTATGGAGAAAGGTCTGAATACTTATGTAAATGTGATATTTCAGTTAAAAAAAATATTATACATTTGCAACAAAAATTAACCTGTTTTTGCTTTGTCATTATGGGTTATCGTGTGTAGATTTGAGGGGGAAAAATACAATTTAATACATTTTAGAGTAAGGCTCTAAGTAACACAATTTGGAAAAAGTCAAGGGGTCTGAACTTTTCGAATGCACTGTGTCGATATAGTTTCAAACAGTGTATACACATCAAATGACTTGCAGGTGCTGGGTTCAAAAAGTAAACGGGTTATAAAGATTGGATACCTGCACGCTGACAAATGCTCTAGTTGTTTCTTTGTACAACATCAGCCTGACGAAGACCTTCGGGTCGAAGCATTGCACAATAAAACTCCTGGAGCATTCATTGGGTATTGTTTATTTAATATTTCTATTGCATACATACCAACAGTACTGCAACAAGTGCTCCTATGGGGTGGAATCCTAACTTGACATGGGATCTGTCCCAAATGGCATCCTGTTCCCTTTAAAGTGCACTACTTTTGACCAGGGCCTATAGGGTTAGGCATCATTTCAATGTAAGGGTTAAATCCCTCACTGATGTCCAATGAGGATTTCAGCCAGTATCCCGCATGTTTCTCTCTAGGACTCGGAGGATGACGACATCGACACATCCAGTGATGAAGTTGACTCTGATGAGGTTAGAATAGACACCTTTAAAAAAAAAAATTAAACCTTTATTTTGGGACAATTTGCCATGATAAGTGATCTTATGTACCTTTTCAGGATGCCGAACATATGATGGAAAAGGAGAATTGGTCAGGGTGCTCCAGTATTAGCTCCAGTTCTGAAGAGGACTCCGATACGGAATGATACTGTCCATAACCTAATGACTGAATTAATGTCATTGACACTTGTCCCAATAAACTCAGGTGTTTATTTTGATCCTTGGCCTTTTTTTCTCTTTTTTTTTGCCTTTTTATTTAACAAGGCAAGTCCGTTAAGAAAAAAATCTTATTTTCAATGATGGCCTAGGAACAGTGGGTTAACTGAACGACCTTGTCAGCTCAGGTATTCAATATTGCAACCTTTCGGTTACTAGTCCAACGCTGTAACCACTAGGCTACCTGCCACCCTGCTCAGATGGCGTGAGGAAATGCATCCGTCATTCCTCCCTTCCTTGAAGAAATCACAGATCTGAAATGAGCTCCAATTTTTTTTTTTTTTTTTTTTAAGAGGACTCTGATTCAGAATGATGCACACTGCCCATAGCCTAATATCACTGTGCTTGTTGGAGATACCATTGGAATTCAGTGATCGAAGACTAATGGGACTACCTCAATCTCCCTTTCTTCGGGAGGTCTTCATGTCAATATTCTAGTTTTTGATATTCAATATATATCACAAGATTCTTAACACAGTTCAATTATGATTTTATTGGCTTGTGTTGCCATTTGTTGACTGTTCAGGATAAAATGTTAATGAGTTGAAGTTTCCACTGTTTTATGATTTTGATTAAGAGACTATCAATCTGCCTAGACAGTTTTATTTGGATTGGACATTGTAACGGTGACATAACATTCAGTATCTTGTATCAACAGGCCCCAACAATGTTCACTGTTATTGATAGTTAAATATGAAATTACAATTTATTCATTGATTTATTCATCAAAAAATAACTCTCGTACTCATTGTGTAATTTAGTGCTGCAGATTATGACGTTTCATGTCAAGTTTGAGAATCATATTGCTGTTCTATCAGATTCATAAAACACGGGACGAGATGTTAAAAACGGTCCATTGTGCCATAGATGGAATGCACTCACATGAGATTTGCCGTGATGTTGACAGAGTGGCATGGGAGGTTTATTTATTAGACTGGGTTAAGATGTCAATTTTGGGACACATCCTCAGTAGTGTGCCTTCGAATCAGTGGGTGTTTCGGCCTGTAATCACTAAACACCCTCAAAGGTGGCCAGCTAAAGGGTGATCAAGCCTTAGCTTGTGTCCCATGCTCAATTAAGATTTCCCACGGGACTATGCGAGGCAGGGGCGTCCTCTTCCCTGAGCCAGCCCTACAGCTGACCGCATACCTCATATGCCCTCAAGTTCTGGGATCTGAATTGGGTTCTCAAGTGGGGGTGGTGGGTCATTAAGTTATAGCCCAGCAAGGGTCCTTCCGTTTGATCCAGATCCACTGGCTGCCTCTTTCAGCTGCTTGAGAAACTGCTCTGACGGTCTGCAGCAGAGCCTGTCCATGGATTCCAAGTTCTTTCAGCAACCTGATGGTGGAAGAAGCCACGAATCCTCTGCATCCCATTTCAACTGGCCAGACTTTTGCATTCCAGCCACGCTGAGTTGTCTGCTGCCAACTCTGTGTAATGCAGTTTCTTATGCTCGTAGGCCTCTTCAACAGAGTTTTCCCACGGGACTGTGAGCTCTATGATGTACGCAGCCTTTTGTGAAGGGGACCAGAGTACCATGTCTGGCCTAAGGGTGGAAAAATGAGTTGCTGGCCAATATCGACAAGCATCTTCCAGTCCCGGGCCATGGCTAGGTGTCCAGTTTCTGGCTTCGTAGGAGGATGCTTGGGCCTTTTCTGTCCCTCCCGGATGAATGTTGTTGTTTTGACGGGATTGCTTGTTTTTGGAGGTAATGAATTGGTTGCACTCCTCTTGGTCTCATATGCTGCAGCCAGGCTCTTGAGGACCCGATTGTACCTCCAGGTGTAGCGGCCTTGTGAGAGGCTGGTCTTGCAACCTGTCATTATATGCCTGAGAGTCGCTGGAGCTGGGCAGAGGGGGCAGGTCGGGTTCTCGCCATACCATTGATGTAGGTTTTTTGGTGATGGAAGCACTGTTACGGTTTTCTTCCGTCGAAGGAGAGGCGGACCAAAAACCACGCTGCATATCTCGATACATGTTTAATAAAAGATAAACATGACAATACAAAACAAATAAACGTAACGTGAACCTAAACCGCCTTATCTGGTGCAAACAAACTGAGACAGGAACAATCACCCACTAAACACTCAAAGAATATGGCTGCCTAAATATGGTTCCCAAATCAGAGACAATGATAAACACCTGCCTCTGATTGAGAACCACTTCAGGCAACCATAGACTTTTCTAGATGACCCCACTATACCACAATCCCAATACCTACAAAAAACCCAAGACAAAACACACCACATAATTAACTCATGTCACACCCTGGCCTGACCAAAATAATAAAGAAAACAAAATACTAAGACCAGGGCGTGACAAGCACATCATAAACAGCTCTTCTTATGAAGCTGATCTTGCTTGCCTCCATTTGCCAAAGCTCACTCCAGTTGATCTTTCACCTCTCCAGGCCTTCCCATCACGTCCATTGCCCTTGTTTAGCAAGAGAGACAGCCTTTGCACTTCTTGCAGTCTCCTCCTGTCTGCGCACCTCCTTGACCGCCAGCTTCCTGCTTTCAGATGTTGTTGCCTTATGGAATGTTGGTTTGCTTGCTGCTAGGCCAAAGCCTCCTCTTCCATGCTGGATATTCCCCACACTGTCTTGGTGTCTCAGGGCTGATGCTGCACAGATGTTGCTTGCTGCACAGCCTTGGATGATGTCCAGTTTGTAGGGGAGGTGCAGCCTTGCTTATGGTCTGGTCTTTGGAGTTTTCAGTATCCTCTATGAACTTAAAGTGGACAAGAGGTATAAGACATTCATTTGCCAGTCGATATTATTTGATGTAGTCTGACATCCGTTCACAAATTCAAAGGTTTTACCTGCGCCAGGTGAGCCATTTCTTTTATTATTTTAGATTATCTTTGAAGTACCTTTTTGTTTATTCACTATTACACAGAGCTGGGTTATTGTAAGGGCTTACCTGGGCTGAAGCCCCTGGGCCCAGGCCTGTTAGGGGCCCAAGAGGCAGGAAGAAAATTGTACAAATAAAGGAAATCCAATACAGTATATATTATATATGTAATATATACAGTACCAGTCAAATTTGGACACACCTACAAATTCAAGGGATTTTCTTTATTTGTATTTTCTACATTGTAGAATAATGGTGAAGACATCAAAAACTATGAAATGACACATGGGGGAGGGGGGGGTTTAAACAAAAATATATTTTATATTTGAGATTCTTCAAAGTCGCCACCATTTGCCTTGACAGCTTTGCACACTCTTGGCATTCTGTCACGCAGTCGCCTTGGCATAGATGGTACTAGTGGACCTAAACCATGGAAAATGCACCCCACTATAACATGTTACTTGTATCCCTCATTTATTCAAGTGTTTCCTTTATTTTGTCAGTTATCGGTTGCCTATAGTCAAGAAGTCTGCAATTTGGCCAGCATGATTGGGGCGGCTGGGTAGTATAGTGGTTAGCGCATTGGGCTAGTAACCGAAAGCTAGCAAGTTCAAATCCCCGAGCTGACAAGGTACGAATCTGTCATTCTGCCCCTGAACAAGGCAACCCAGGCTGTCATTGAAAATAAGAATTTGTTCTTAACTGACTTGCCTGGTAAAATAAATCAATGATTGCCATGTACAGTGCATTTGGAAAGTATTCTGACCCATTGACTTTTTCCACATTTTGTTACAGCCTTATTCTAAAATGGATTAAATAAACAATCCTCATCAATACCACAATGACAACGTGAAAGCGGGTTTTTAGAATTTTTTGCACATTAAAATAAAACAAATACCTTATTTACATAAGTATTCAGTTCCCATTGATCAACCTTGAGATGTTTCTACAACTTGATTGGAGTCTACCTTTGGTAAATTCTATATAAGGTCCCACAGTTAACAGTGCATATATGAGAGCAAAAACCAAGCCATGAGGTCGAAGGAATTCTCTGTAGCGCTCTGAGACAGGATTGTTTCTGGGCACAGATCTGGGGAAGGGTAACTAAACATTTCTTCAGCATTGAAGGTCCCCAAGAACGCAGTGGCCTCCATTCTTAAATGGAAGAAGTTTGGAACCACCTAGACTCTTCCTAGAGCTGTAGTACCCTCCAACGCCATAGTACCCTCCAAACTCATCATTAAGCTCGAGACCCTGAGTCTCAACCCCACCCTGTGCAACTGGGTCCTGGACTTTGTGATGGGCCCTCCCCAGGTGGTGAAGGTAGGAAACAACATCTCCACTCCACTGATCCTCAACACTGGGGCCACACAGGTTTGCTTTCTCAGCCCTCTCCTGTACTCTGTTCACCCACGATTGCGTGTCCATGCACGCCTCCAACTCATTCATCAGGTTTGCAGACGACACAACAGTGGTAGGCTAGATTACCAACAACAACGAGACAGCCTACAGGGAGGAGGTGAGGGCCCTCAGAGTGTGGTGTCAGAAAAACAACCACTCACTCAACATAAAAAAACTAAGGAAATGATTGTGGACTTCAGGAAACAGTGAAGGGAGCACCCCCCTATCCCCATCGAAGGGACAGCAGTGGAGAAGGTTTGTCGGTGTACATATCACAGACAAACTGAAATGGTCCACACACACAGTGTGGTGATGAAGGCACATCAGCACCTCTTCAACCTCAGGGGGCTGAAAAAATGTGGCTTGTCACCAAAAACACTCACTAACTTTTACAGATGCACAATGGAGAGCATTCTGCCGGGCTGTATCACCGCCTGGTACGGCAACTGCACCGCCCACAACAGCAGGGCTCCCCAGAGGGTGGTATGGTCTGCACAACGCATCACCGGGGGCAAACTACCTGCCCTCCAGGACACCTACAACGCCCGACGTCACAGAAAGGCAAAAATTGATCATCAAGGACAATAACCACCCGAACCACTATCTGTTCACCCCACTTCCACCCAGATGGCGAGGTCAGTACAGGTGCATCAAAGCTGGGACGGAGAGTGGTTTGGGTGGTTATTGTCCTTGATGATCAATTTTTGCCTTTAATCTCAAGGCCATACGATAGTTAAACAGCCGCCACAAGCACACAGGCTGACTACCAAAATACTTGATATCATTAGCCACTTTAATAAATGGAAGACTGGTCACTTTAATAGTGCCACTTTTAGAATGTTTACATATCTCGCATTACTTAGCTCATATGTATATACTGTATCCTTTACTATCTATTGCATCTTAGCCTCTCTGTCACTGCTCATCCATATATGTTAGACTTATATATCCTCATCCCATTCCTTTTACTAGATTGTGTGTATTAGGTTTTGTTGTGGAATTTGTTAGATATAACCTGTTAGATACTACTGCACTGTCGGATCTAGAAGCATAAGCATTTCGCTAACATCTGCTAACCACGTGTATGTGACCAATAAAACTTGATTTGATATATTAATATGGGACATTTTCAGCCCTTTCCTGGGTAGCTTATATAACAGACATAATATGGAAAAGAGCAAACAAAACAAGAGAAAAAATATATACATTAATCAGTTTGTATGTGGGTGTTGCGGAGTTGAAGCTACAACCCATAGGCTTGGCTGTCTCAACAACTCCCAGCTTTTGGGAGGGAGGGTAGACAATGAGCATGTCATTGCGGATGTAAGCAATGTCCCCACGCACTCTGGCATCTTTCATGGCTGGAATATGTTCTTTCCTATTCTGTCACACAGCTTCAGGATGGTCCTTGTTGGGGAAGATATACTGTACGTTCCTCTCAAGTTCTTGGCTCTTTCCAGAACAGTGACCTTGAACCTCAGGAACTTGATTGTCCCTCGATCTGATTTACCTCTCGTTGTTATCATGGATTCACATACAGAACTTATGTCCTCTCTCAATGACTTACAGATTGCTGCATCTTTCCTGTCTCCAGTTTTAACTCATCGAACTGACCCTGGGAGAACTGACCCTACAAACTGTTCTTTAGGTCCTGGACCTCTGGTCACGTCGTCCATTCTTTTATTAGTTGACTCCACCAGTATTTGGACAAAACACTTGAATCTATTTTCTTGTTGTTTTAAAACAACTGCTTGTAGAAATATTGTTTGTTTAAAAGATCATTCAGCCTAGCTTGCGCAGTTCCAGACAGGGCAGGTCGCAGGGAAAATTAAAAACAATAAGTATCTAGACAGCCACAAGCACGGGACAATCCGTGGTCCCAGCCACAATGTCTAACCGCGTTGCCGGCTGTGTTCAAGCCCTCAAGAAATCCCTGCTAGCTTGATAGGCAGCTATGCAAAACAGCTCCTCAGAACCCACCCTTGGTCGGCAGGATCACTGGACAAATAGGAACGGTCCGAGCAACTGATGCCAACCTCCGTCGCGGGATCCAAACTCAATGTTTAGTATCCATTTCTACTGTGTTACAATTAAATTCTAATCCATCAATGGTCACTGTAATATACAGTAAACTAGTGTTTTTCAACTCTTCTAGCTGGCATAATATGGGCTGTTGTGCTTTGCAATGTTAATGACAATAGATTAGTGATCTACTAGTGGTACACATGACAAAATGTTTACCATCCATTTAATTGTGTTAACTGTGTTATCACTCAAATATAAATTGTAATAGGACAGAACAAGTATTATTCAAATGGTGTAGCTGGCAAATACAGACATGTTATGCTTTGCAATTATATTAAGAATGTATTAGTGATCTACTATTGGCAGACGTGAAAAAAAACATTACCATCCATTTCTGCTGTGTTAAAATTAAATAGTTTACTGTAATATGCAGTAAACTAGTTCTTCCAATCTTGTAGCTGGCAAAATATGGGCATTTTATACTTTCAAATGATGAATGAAATACTGGTGGCACGTGAAATTTTTTTAACCATCCATTTTTACTGTGTTCAAATTAAATTATACCCCCCCCCCCCCCCAAAAAAAAAATAACTGTAATATACAGTAAACTCGTTTTTTTCCCAATTTTGTAGCTGGCATATAATGGGCATATTATACATTGCAATTTTAAAGGCAATGGATTAGTGATCTACTAGTAGCATATGTTTACCGTCCCTTTTTATTGTGATAAAATGTAGTTACAAATCCCTCAAAGCTCACTATATTAGGACAAAACAAGTATATTTTCAATGTTGTAGCTGGCATAATATGGGCATGTAATGCTTTGCAATGTTAACTCCAATACTGTATCAACCATTGTGTTACACGGCTTTTGTGGCTGGTTATGTATGTCTCAAAAAACACAGGTTAATATCGGTCATTATCTGAATTTCCTGACTTTGAGACAATTGCATTTCTATTTGAATTTGTTATGAACAAGGTAATGGTATGTTTTTCTTATGTGAGTCATTTACTTTTCATTTTTCAGTCAGTCTCGTGGCATGATCATGAACAGCATCTTAAAATCCATCTTTGAAACTTTGAAAATATATTTTATGAAACAGCATATTTCATAAATTAATGAACACAAGATTTCTTCAGAACAGGTCAACTTTTAAGTCCATTTTTTTCAGCTTTTACATTGCCGATGACATTTCGATGGGCCATGGCTTATAAAATGGAATTTTGTATGCAATTTCACACACACACACACATTTATTTACAGTATTTTTTTATGTCCCTCCTTTCCCTTTACAATTAGAAATGGTAGACTTTTTTGTGCAGTGATGTCCTCTGATTTATTGAGCTGTGATGTCCTCTGACTGATATAACACTGACTAACTACACTAAGGTGAATCATTTTGGTCATAAAGTCTATCTTGTTCAATATCTTTGTTTCAAAACCCCCCTGAGCCTAGGTGAAACATCTGTGGATGTGACCTTGAACAAGGCATTTAACCCTAATTGCTCTGGATAAGAATGACAAAAATCTCAAATGTTATTAGTGATACCGGGACCTAGACAATTACGTGGTGCCAACAGAAGGCTGGAGGTAGCTCAAGTTTTTTGTTTTGTGGCAACACAAGAACAATTGGGTTGTCAAGCAGGTTCACATATTCTGGATCTGGCTATACTGAGTATCTGCACATTATTGGATTTGAGGCTGAAGATGAGGAAGTCTATAGCTGCACTTGTCATAACTGGGTCACTGGCATACACCTAGTGCCACAATTGCATGAGCAGCCTGTACAAAAAACTAACTCCATTCAAAGCAGGAGAAACCTCCAAAGCTGTTGCCCATCACTACTGTCATTTCCACCATTTTCATCAAACTGACCAGACATTTCTAATTTGAAATCAACATACAACAATGTGTCAATCATGTACATTTATCTAAAATATAATATCGATATGCATCTATATTGTAATTCTCAACACCTGCATGCTAAAACAAGGGCCGGGATGATACCAATATTGAGATACTCGGTAGAGAAGGGAAGTGTTATTTCCTTCATGATGTCTTTTAATTGTATGTGAGGGGACCTCTAATGAGGAATGCTGTGTTGCAATAAGCATTTATTAACTTGCTTCTATTTGATATTTCAACAACTAAAGCCAATTCTGCCAAGTTTTTAAAGCAGACATTTACCATCAAATCACAAATCATGTTATATGTAAATCCCAGAGAGAAAGAGAGAGTGTTAAAGACTGGAGTGGGAGAATATGGGTCACTTGGACTGTACGTGGACATGCTTAAATCCACTGACAATAGCCGGCTGGGTTCACTGAAGACAGTAATGCTGCTCGTGTTTTGCGTTCTCTTGTGTAGCGATCGATTGCTACTGCCTGAGTCGTCTGATGTAAAGATGGATGCCTTCCGATATAGGTAAATAAAAAAAAACATTTATGGACTGGCACGTATCTAATTGTTGTAATCGTCAAGGCTAAAGGGAGCTACACCGTGAAGTGATATTTTTCTTGTGACACAATGTATCGAGTTTTTAAAACGAACAGCAGCAGTGCACTAAGCAAACCATAGCGTGCTTCGCAGTAATCTGTTTCTTGAAGTAACATTCAATGTCTTACAATTGCTTCCGATTGCACCATATGTTAAGTTGATGATACATTTATTTCCAGTATTTTTTGTTATTTTCTGTAAATGATCACAAAATATCCCCCGTCTCTTTCTGCTAATCTGAAATCGACACGAATACAATGGTGTCTATCTGCGTTATTTTCAATTGTGCATACTGGACAATGTTATGCCCCATAGTAGGGGCCGAGGACTTCTGTGTGATTTTTAAAAAATAATATAAGGAAAATATTTATTCAATGCTGTTCTGTGAACGATATATGATGCGAAGCGGGACACGTAACATGTCGTTATCTGATTTGTACGACAAAACGACGAATAATCCAAAATATATATTTTTTGTCATAAATGACAGGTTATAAACGTGAATAGATAGATTCCACTTTTTAAATATAATTCATTGTGCATTTAGTTGTCACCCTTTTGTTACAATGTTTCCCCTTTGTTGCTCCTGCTCCCCACACTCCTTACCATGACTCATTGAAATACATTTTACATTGTAAATGTCATGTATGAAGATTAAATGATGTGTTATGATGTGTGTCTTCTCTCCTGTCTGGTCTAGCCCCGTCTTGGCCAATGCATGCTGCTTTACAGCATGAACACAGAAGTGTGGGCTCATCTTCTAATTCTGGCAAATGAAAATGGATGAGATTTCGATGTCCAGCCTGGACAACAGCAAGCTGGAGGTAAATATAGTAGTAGGTTTGGTTTAGTCCTGTGTGGACTATACATAAGGGTATCGTTTTTCACCCACACGTTTCATTTTAGTCTTAAACAAAGGCTTAAACATTTGGACTGTGTGTCATTTTGGACTGCAGCTATGGCTGATGCGTAAACCTGTCCGGCGCAATTCAGCTTGACTGTTTGGCCCTAGTGTGAATCAGTTCTGTAGCCAACTCTTCTAACAGTATCATTCCATACAAAAGGCTATATCCTGGTTCTATATAATAATGCTGGGGTGGTTGGCAGGGCGTAGCTCAGGACATCTTTTCTGACCTGGTGGAGGATGCTTGTCTGGGCCTGTGCTTTGAGGTCCACCGGGCCGTCAAGCAGGGCTACTTTTTCCTGGAAGACACGGACCAAGAAACCATGAGGGACTTCGGTATGTATTTCTACTTTCTACTCACCTTTGTTTTTAAATGATTGTTTAACAATGGTTAAGATAAAGACGTGTACAGACGATATCATTCCACAAGTTTTAATTTGCTAACTACACCACCATACAATGATTGCAATATATAATATATACCTTTACTTTTTTGCATGAGTAGAAATTGTGGACCAGCCAGGAGTGGATGTGTTCGGGCAGGTGTACAACCAGTGGAAGAACAAGGAGTGTGTCTGTCCCAACTGCAGCCGGAGCATCGCTGCGTCACGCTTTGCCCCGCACTTGGAGAAATGCCTGGGCATGGGGCGCAACAGCAGCCGCATAGCCAACCGCAGGTTAGCCCCCCCTACCAAATACTAATTGAGTGTATGTAAACTGCTGACCCACTTGGAATGTGATGAAAGAAGTAAAAGCTGAAATAAATCATTCTCTCAACTATTGTTCTGACATTTCACATTCTTAAAATAAAGTGCTGATCCTAACTGACCTAAGACAGGGCATTTTACGAGGATTAAGTCAGGAATTGTGAAAAACTGAGTTTAAATGTATTAGGCTAAGGTGTATGTAAACTTCCAACTTCAACTGTATGTCATATTGATGCGGTTACTGACATCTTTAAAGGGGTGGCTAAACTCACTAAATTCGCCTCCTCAAATCCTTGTTATAAAATGCTAGAAGCCATGACTGAAGCAACGAGGGTTTGATTGGGGAGTGTTATGTTCGCTAATAGCTGGCGTTGTGTGTTCCTCTTTACTGATCCTAAACCGCAACCATACTTTACGAGATTAATGGCTTAGCAACCACTTGACGCAGCATGACAACGTGAACGTGATTGGTCAAGAATCCTAAACCCTGAGCATTTTCTCCTTTTCTAGAATACCTATGATACTTGTTATCTCACGAATGTGAGGATGTTTGAGTTGGGGGGAGGGAAAACAAGCCCTTTATAAAGACCAAGGCTCGTTCTTTCAACATAACATTGGCAACTATGTATTGTTTCATGTAAACAAGACTGAGGCGCTGTGTGCTAATGGGTATTTCTGTTGTCTGTAAAGAAATGGGCAGGCTGTAGGTTGATTCTGCTGCACTCAGCTCAGCTGCTTCTCCGTGCAGCGTTACCATCCCCTTTTAGTGGGCAAGACTGGGCATGATTGAAATCAAAAAGAAAATCACAAATATCCAAGGATTTAGGAATTTATGTCATAGTTTTGGAAGATATTGACTTCATAACCAACATGATCCTATTTGCGCTTTGTATTACTTTTTGGCACTAGAATAAATGTTTCTGACTAATGTCGATGCCTCAGGCCGTTTTCAACCAGACAAGTATTTTTGTTTTGGTTCAGCTAACCTTTAAACACAGCTACCCTAATACCAGTTGACATTGCAGTGCAGACAGCAATGTAATGCCATTAAGACTGGAGTTGCTGCCTCGAATACCCAAGCCGACAAGGTGAAACATCTGTTGATGTGCCGTTGAATAAGGCACTTAACCCTCATTTGCTTCAGGGGCTCTGTACTATTATGGCCGACCCTGTAAAATAACACATTTCACTGCATCTATCTGGTGTATGTGACAATAAAACATTTTCTCATACCACAACAGGGTAGTATTATTTTCTAATCAAATGTAGTTTGCACACTTTTCATTCAACTGTAGCCTTACTTTCTCTAGCAATCCTGAAGGAAGGATTCTTTCAAGTACTTTGCTTTAGCCTGCCCGGGGTAACAGACGGGCGGGGTTTGCTGTTTTGAGACTGTTCTATTGGTCCATTAAACCACACAAGCTCAATTAAGCACAGATTAAATATTGGAAATTATTTCAAATAGTATTTTGAACCCAGGTCTGGCCATAAATCAATGGATGATGTCACTGACTGTCCTTTCTTCCCCACACAGAATAGTCACCGGCAACAACACTAACAATAAATCAGAGAGCGACCAGGAGGATAATGATGACGTCAATGATAACGACTGGTCCTACGGGGCGGAAAAGAAAGGTAAAGGACTGGCTTTCACCCTCCTTTTCATGGTGATCTGGGTCCTGTTTAGTAGGCAGAAAA
Organism: Oncorhynchus gorbuscha; assembly: GCF_021184085.1. NCBI lineage: Eukaryota > Metazoa > Chordata > Actinopteri > Salmoniformes > Salmonidae > Oncorhynchus > Oncorhynchus gorbuscha. Next base: position 29,707,472 of record NC_060183.1, on the reverse strand, counting down.
TGAGCGCAAACGTTGTGAAACAGAAATGTACCACATGACCTTATCCAATAAGAACAGAGGTTAAATCAAATCCCATTTTTATTTGTCACGTGCTGAATACAATCAAATGCTTACTTACAAGCCCTTAACCAACTATGCAATTTTAAGAAAAAATAAGTGTTAAGAAAGTATTTACTAAATACACTGAAGTAAACAAAAAATACATTAAAATTATAATGAAAAAAATAAGAAAATATTAAAAATAAGTAAAGAGAAAAAATAAAATAACAGTAACGAGGCTATATACAGGGGGTACCGGCTAGGTAGGTTACTTTCTAAATGTAATCCGTTAGTTACTAGTTACCTGTTCAAAATTGTAATCAGTAACGTAATCTGATTACATTCCTTTACTATTAGATTACTTTCCCCTTAAGAGGCATTAGAAGACAAAAATGCATGTTAGCAATTGAACAACAACTATTGTAGGATAAATCAATGTTGAAGTTTACATAGCTGGCTATATATGGATGTAAAATGTTACTTTGTTGGTTGGTTATGTAGGCTTCTTCTAACCCATCGCTTTCTACTACATATAATAATACGATTCAATTATATCATTACATTAAAAACCAAAGTCTATCAGAATTCCAGTCATTCCAATAAATGTTTTACCCTTTGATCTGCAAGAATAGGATTTGGAAGAATAGATTAGCCAAATTGTTTTACCTGAGAATAACCCCAAAACTAAGGACTTATTAGCCAGTCCTACTTTGTTTCTGATTTTGTTGTCATGGAGGATTGATTGGGCTTATTGATTCGAGTTGAAAAATAAATGCTGCGCTCATGGAATGGCATGCTTTGAATGCTGCTGAAAAGTGCTATTTACATGTGAAAAAGGAATGCCATATGCTGCATTTTCTATAGGTCGATTGTTTACCTTTTTGTTGGTGACACTTTGATATCTTGATAATCTGTAACTGTTTAAACCGTAAATCCACAGATGAAACAATAACAAAAAGGCTTCCCCACCTCGGTTTTGGTAAAAAGCTGAGGGACGGGCCTGGAGAAATGTAACCACACCTAGATTAATAGACAGAGCTATGGATGTATGGACTGACCATCCATGTTATCAAAATTATTGTTGTAACCATGTTGTGAGGCTGTACGGTGTTTGTTTACATTCACAATGTTTACAAACATTGGAGAAAAACAAGCTTATATTTTGGGTTCTCCTGGAGTGTTGAACTAAGCTCGAGGCATTTATGTAAGTTATATTCTTCAAGAATCAATGGATATATATAATTTATACATCTAAAAATTGATGTGGCAGATTGCCACTTTAAGTCTATCAAAAGTGTGCATGTGTCCATTAGATCTATGGAGAATAAAAAAATTTAGCAATAAAAGCTCCACTTTTACTCCATAGGCTGGGATGCGCACTATGCAGCTGTTGCAAGAGCAATTTTCACTGGCTGTGTGATTCACATCAATGCGCTATGTAGATGTCAATAATAAGTGATATCCGTATCACCATAGACGACACCACTGCTGTCATCCTTACCTCCAAGTGTTTATTCAAGTTGGATAATCTTTCGATGCCGACAGCAGTCGCACCATTGGAAGACATAGTTTGGACTGTAGCCTACAAAAGCCTGTTCATGCTCTTGTCCCGAGATCCATCAAACACATTTGGTGTGTCATCATAGTGGTCTCTGACTTGTGGTCAGACTCGCTCACGTGGAACAAATTTAAACTTGCACCTTTTTTCAATACTGATTTGAATGTCATTGAGAACAGAAGTGTCAAGGATTTCTTTTTGCAAACATGCTTTCTGAATTTAAAAGTAATCCTCGACGAAATCATCTAGTTTTTCAAAAGTAGCTGTAATCTGATTACAAGATTTTTTCTGGTATAGTAACAGATTAGTTCGTTTTTTTGTAATCTGTTACTCCCCAACCCTGGCTACCGGTACAGAGTCGATGTGCGGGGACACAGCATTTGATTAGCTGTTCAGGACGCTTGGGGGTAGAAGCTGTTAAGAAGCCTTTTGGACCTGGACTTGGCTCTACGGTACCGCTTGCCGTGCGGTAGCAGAGAGAACAGTCTATGACTAGGGTGGCTGGAGTCTTTGGAAATTTTTAGGGCCTTCTGACACCACCTGGCATAGAGGTCCTGGATGGCAGGAAGCTTTGCCCCAGTGATTTACTGGGCCGTACGCACTACCCTCTAGTGCCAGTTGCCATACCAGGCAGTGATGCAACCAGTCAGGATGCTCGTGATGGTGCAGCTGTATAACTTTTTGAGGATCTGAGGACCCATGCCAAATCTTTTCAGTCTCCTGAGTGGGAATAGGTTTTGTTGTGCCCTCTGCCCTCAGTGTGTTTGGACCATGACAGTTGGTTAGTGATGTGGACACCAAGGAACTTGAACCTGTTCCACTACAGCCCCGTCAATAAGAATGGGGGCATGCTCGGCTCTCCTTTTCCTGTGGTCAATGATAATCTCCTTTGTTTTGTATCACGTTGAGGGAGAGGTTGATATTAGAGGTCAACCGATTATGATTTTTCAATGCCGATACCGATTATTGGGGGACCAAAAAAAGCAGATAGTGATTAATCAGACAATTTTTGTGTGTGTGTGTGTGTGATAATGACAATTACAAGAATACTGAATGAACAAAGAACACTTATTTTAACTAAATATAATACATAAATAAAATCAATTTAGTCTCAAATAAATAATGAAACATGTTAAATTTGGTTTAAATAATGCAAAAATACAGTGTTTGAGAAGAAAGTAAAAGTGAAATATGTGCCATGTAAAACTAACGTTTAAGTTCCTTGCTCAGAACATGAGAACATATGAAAGCTGGTGGTTCCTGTTAACATGAGTCTTCAATATTCCCATTTAAGAAGGTTTAGGTTGTCATTATTATAGGCATTATCACGCGTCGACTATTTCTTTCTATACCATTTGTATTTCATATACCTTTGACTATTGGATGTTCTTATAGGCACTTTAGTATTGCCAGCCTAATCTCGGGAGTTGATAGGCTTGAAGTCATAAACAGCACAGTGCCTCAAGTATTGCTCAGAGCTGCTGGCAAATGCAGTAAAGTGCTGTTTGAATAAATGCTTACGAGCCTGCTGCTGACTGAGCGGTGGTAGGTAAACTGCTATATCAAATCATAGACTTAATTATAATATAATAAACACACCGCAATACGAGCCTTTGGTCATTTATATGGTCAAATCCAGAAACTATAATTTCGAAAACAAAGCATTTATCCTTTCGGTGAAATACAGAACTGTTCTGTATTTTATCGAACAGGTGGCAACCCTCAGTCTAAATATTGCTGTTACATTGCACAACCTTCAATGTTACGTCATAATTATGTAAAATTCTGGCAAATGAATTACGGTCTTTGTTAGGAAGAAATGGTCTTCACACAGCAACGAGCCAGGTGGCCCAAACTGCTGCATATACCCTGACTCTGCTTGCACAGAATGCAAGAGAAGTGACAATTTCTCTAGTTAATACTGCCTGCTAACATACATTTCAAATCAAATCATCAAATCAAATTTCAAATCAAATTTTATTTGTCACATACACATGGTTAGCAGATGTTAATGCGAGTGTAGCGAAATGCTTGTGCTTCTAGTTCCGACAATGCAGTGATAACCAACAAGTAATCTAACTAACAATTCCAAAACTACTGTCTTATACACAGTGTAAGGGGATAAGGAACATGTACATAAGGATATATGAATGAGTGATGGTACAGAGCAGCATACAGTAGATGGTATCGAGTACAGTATATACATATGAGATGAGTGTGTAGACAAAGTAAACAAAGTGGCATAGTTAAAGTGGCTAGTGATACATGTGTTACATAAGGATGCAGTCGATGATGTAGAGTACAGTATATACATATGCATATGAGATTAATAATGTAGGGTAAGTAACATTATATAAGGTAGCATTGTTTAAAGTGGCTAGTGATATATTTACATCATTTCCCATCAATTCCCATTATTAAAATGGCTGGAGTTGGGTCAGTGTCAATGACAGTGTGTTGGCAGCAGCCACTCAGTGTTAGTGGTGGCTGTTTAACAGTCTGATGGCCTTGAGATAGAAGCTGTTTTTCAGTCTCTCGGTCCCAGCTTTGATGCACCTGTACTGACCTCGCCTTCTGGATGATAGCGGGGTGAACAGGCAGTGGTTCGGGTGGTTGATGTCCTTGATGATCTTTATGGCCTTCCTGTAACAACGGGTGGTGTAGGTGTCCTGGAGGGCAGGTAGTTTGCCCCCGGTGATGCGTTGTGCAGTCCTCACTACCCTCTGGAGAGCCTTACGGTTGAGGGCGGAGCAGTTGCCGTACCAGGCGGTGATACAGCCCGCCAGGATGCTCTCGATTGTGCATCTGTAGAAGTTTGTGAGTGCTTTTGGTGACAAGCCGAATTTCTTCAGCCTCCTGAGGTTGAATAGGCGCTGCTGCGCCTTCTTCACGACGCTGTCAGTGTGAGTGGACCAATTCAGTTTGTCTGTGATGTGTATGCCGAGGAACTTAAAACTAGCTACCCTCTCCACTACTGTTCCATCGATGTGGATAGGGGGGTGTTCCCTCTGCTGTTTCCTGAAGTCCACAATCATCTCCTTAGTTTTGTTGACGTTGAGTGTGAGGTTATTTTCCTGACACCACACTCCGAGGGCCCTCACCTCCTCCCTGTAGGCCGTCTCGTCGTTGTTGGTAATCAAGCCTACCACTTGTTGTTGTTCTTTTAACTAAATATGCAGGTTTTAATTGATTTTAAGAAAGGCATTGATGTTTATGGCTGGGTACTTTTGTGCAACGATTGCGCTTTTGTTAAATCATCACCCGTTTGGCCAAATTGAAGTAGGAAGTGATTCGATGATAAATGAACAGTCACCGCATTCATTATAAGCAACGCATGACAAGCTAGTTAACTTTGTAAAATCATCAACCATGTGTAGTTCACTAGTGATTATGTTAAGATTGATTGTTTTTTTATAAGATAAGTTGCTAGCTAGCATTAAACTTATCTTGGCTCCTTGCAGCCACAGGTCCTTTTGATGCTGCACTCGTGTAACAGGTGGTCAGCCTGCCACAGTCTCCTCGTGGATTGCAATGTAATCGTCATTCAAAAAGGAAGATTCTTCTGAAAACTTGAAATCGACCCTAATTAATCGGCCATGCCGATTAATCGGTCGACCTCTAGTTGTTATGCTGGAACCACACGGCCAGGTCTCTGACCTCCTCCCTATAGGTTGTCTCATCGTTGTCGGTGAAGTTAATGATGGTGTTGGAGTCGTGCTTGGCCATGCAGTCATGGGTGAACAGGGAGTAAAGGAGGGGACTGAGCATGTACCCCTGTGGGGCCCCCGTGTTGAGGATCAGCGTGGCATATGTGTTAATACCTACCCTTACCACCTGGTGACGGCCTGTCAGGAAGTCCAGGATCCAGTTGCAGGATCCAGGTGGTCTGCTTGAAACATGTTGGTATTACAGACTCGGTCAGGGACAGGTTGAAAATGTCAGTGAAGAGACTTGCCAGTTGGTCAGTGCATGCTCGGAGTACACGCCCTGGTAATCCGTCTGGCCCTGCAGCCTTGTGAATGTTGACCTGTTTATGGTCTTACTCACATCGGCTATGGAAAGCGTGATCACAGTCGTCCGGAACAGCTGGTGCTCTCCTGCGTGCTTCAGTGTTGCTTGCCCAGATGCGCACGTATAGAAATAATTTAGCTCGTCTGGTAGGCTCGTATCACTGGGCAGCTCACGGCTGTGCTTCCCTTTTGTAGTCCGTAGTAGTTTGCAATCCCTGCCACTTCTGACGAGAATCCTATAATGGTGAATACCAGTAGTCAATCTCTACATTAATTTGAACTGAAACAGAGTTGACTTCAACTGTGCACATGCATCCAAAATGTAGTTGTATATGTTTGATCTTCACTTGATATCTAGTAGTATACAAATATGCTTTGAAGTGTTATCAATGTGCTTGGTTCTCTTGTGTATTTGTACATTATGATATCTTGTAAATCATTGAAATTATGTCCATGTGTCTTTATAAAATGTTCTCGTTTTTGCAGCGAAGAAGAGAAAATCAGATAAGGTATTTGCACTTTCTTTGAAACAACAATTAAATATTTTCTGTAATAACATAGTTTTGCCACTAGTTGATCATTCTGCTTTTCTTGATGCTTTATCTGAATAGAATCCAGTGCCACAGCTGAATTTCAAGTGAGAAATCGAAGGGAGAATGTTGATTGGCACTTGGGGTTTGTGTAGTTGTAACCAATCTAATAAAATTACTACAGGAAAGCACGGCCAAAACAAACCATAAAAATAAAGTTATCTTAATATGTTCGTAAAGTTTCCAACAGTATGCAGCATGATCCTGAAGGGCGACGAGACCAAATTTTGATTTCTTCAATTTTAATATTTATGTGATTGTCAAGCTTTCTGTTAAACAGAACATATTGTTTTTATTGAATAAGATAATTAAATTACACATTTCTTATAGTTTTGTGTAAACTATTTTGTTTTATATGTACATATATATATATTTTCCTTTTTTATTGTAGAATCCAAACTCACCCAGGAGATCCAAATCATTTAAACATAAGAGTGGTAAGTTATCATCATTAGTCTGTAACTACAAAATGCATGGTAATTGTGACAAATGGAGCGATTGCTTTAGGCCTCATTCTTTGGATAGGCCTAATACACACTCTGGCATTAATTCAATCGTATGACAGTGTTATGACAAAGGATATACTGTATGTAAGTTGTCCCTGAGACAACCCTAGCTCTAGGTCATTGAGACTGAGAGATTAAGTAAGGTGTGGACTGTGGCTCATATGAAATATAAGCTATCCTACAGATAATGGTGGAGTTTTGTTTTGCAGTTGTGCTGTGAATCTAAGAAGATATTGCTATTTTATATTAAGGTGGTTCCAGAGATCATCTGACGAGTGTAACTAAAATAAAAACCTCCTGGACCATCCCCATAATCAGATTTTCACAGCCACAGTATAATTTCCTTGGAGTGGAGAATGGAGGTGACTTTGATAAATAGAGTCAGTCTGTCTCCACAGGTATGATGGGCCCCAGACGGCGTATGGACAACCAGGAGAGCCCACGCATGCTGATGAAAGACGAGGCCTTCCCTCAGTGACAGACACACAGGAAGACCATTCAGAGTCAACCCTGGCTCCTTTTGTTTTTCATTGGACCGTGACAGATGTGTAGTAGACTATTGCTAAATGGGTCGTGTTCATTAAGCACCACACTGAACAAAACTGACTGATACATGGAGGTAGTGACTGAACTTCTCCAATAAGAAATGCTTGTTTTTTTTCCATTGTGGAACCTTTTAAAATGTTTTGTTACTGTGTGCCCTAATGAACACAACACTGCTGAAGCAGTCCAGAGACCCCCTGCACAGTGTGTCTCTTCCGTTTTTCCCCTCCACCGAATCGTTGCACCAATAATCATTATTTTATATCATACATTATTTTATCGATAGGTAGCTCTTGGCTGGCCTCTTTACGAAATATTGTGTTAGAATCTGTCAATGCACAGATAAGGAGTGAGGTCGTACAGTGGCTAGGCAGAGGCAGTCGAGGTCAGAGCAATGGATACTAAGGATCATTTGATTATGCACTGACTTTTTGATGATATTATCAGTCAAGAAGTCTTTTCAACTATCATTTTTTTTGACAAGAACATAATTATGGACAAATGGACAGTTAAAATCAGAAGTCGACACAACTTACAGGCAATAATAGTTAATGGTTTGTCATTTTATTACTCCATATTCACAGTGTCAACATCATGATTCTCCTACTGATGAGTATGCTGAAAGGACTCCTGTCACTTGTCATATACCTGTGGAAATAGGTTTTGAAATAAACTGCAAACTCCTTGCAATAGAACATGGGTTAATCTGTTTCATTGTAGATGAGTAGTTTAATTAGGCTTGTTTTCTAGCATTCAAAACATTCTTTATTATTTGTTTACATTGTAAAGGGTTATATGTGTCCTCAGTGTTGTGATAGTGTAAATATTTAAATAGTTGAAATGCTGCTATCATGGCTTTGTATTTGTTCATCTGTCAAGTAATAAACGATTGTCATCTGTCGATGTGTGATATTTGAACTACGAGTATAGGAATGAAAATGTTTGGCTTGACGTGGGCTGATGCATACATCTCCCCCGAGGGGGGTTGCAAACAAAGCCAAGATTTAGTAAACACTTTTCTGTTGAATGAACCTGAACATACCCTAAGCCTTCCCAGCCTGTAGTGCACTCAGCCGTGAGCAGGGGAGGCTGTTGATTGCCTGTTGTGGAAATTCAAAATTTTGCTGTTTTTTGGTGTGTGCCCAAAGTGATGTAGCTAGTAGGGCTTTTAGCTTGCTATGTGTTTTTGAAAATGTCTTGATTTTAAAGCCTATACACTCAGAATTTGTATTTGGCATGGGGGTTGACAGGGTAGCCTTCAGTCTGAGTAAAGTATCTTTGCTACAGTCGGAACGGTGACAAATAAAACCCATTCTTGCAGAAAGGGAGCTTTCCAAAGGTTTAGCTGTAGAGATATAGGCCTCATCTTTGTATCTGTGCCATTATAGCATCTGTGCCATTGAGGCTATCTCCATTTTGAAGTAGTCCATTTTATTATTCACGATTGGCTGATCCCTTCTGATGACTGGGTTGGACATGACTTCAACTGGGTCACCAGGAGGGATCAGCCAATGAAGTTGGAAGTCTCACCCAGTTGACTAAATTAAAATAGTGGAAGCCCTCAATGGCGCTGCCCATGCGAACGTGGCCTTTTGACCACTAGAGGCCTCTGTCATTCTCTATGGTTTCAGCCAATCTGGCAACAACTAGCTAGTAGGAGGCGGCACTGGCAGTTGACACTGCACACACACTTCTATCTTCAGACATTGGACAGACTCTTCAACATGCTCTTGTGACCATTAATATAAATTGGCCTGACAAATTCAACTATTTGGGGGAGGGGATGATACAAATATACCACTTTGTAGGAAGGAGTAAAGCGACCGTCGGTCATCACTTGCAAATAAACACCCCGGAACTGGTTAGCTAGCTAACGTTACGCTCAGTTGGCTAGCTTTTTATTGGCAATGTTTACTAGCGTTGGTTGCTAGCTACACAATTGTCAACACGCGTGGAGAATAAACGTTTGGCCTGTGTACTATCAGCAAGACCGCTTGTTCTCAACACCGAAAACTTCACGGCGACCTACCACCACTTGTAGCTCCGAAAATGGCTTCAAGAGGGGGCTTTCCGGCTACTCAGATGAACCTCAGTGTTAACCCCATGAACGCTGGACATGTAGGCGGTGGAATGAGGATGCCAGGAATCCAACAGAATTCGGGTTTTCGAGCTATGAATGCCACTCCTCAGTACCATCAGGTAACTTGTCGAGAGGTTTCCACTCGGCTAACTTGTAACTAATTGTATATAATATAATTTACCGTGATAACGTTGCTTTATTGGCTAAAATATGGCAAGTAATATTACTTAGTGACAAGTTAGGCAACGTTACTGTATAACGTTATCATGTTACACAAACAGTGTTGGGTTAGGCTAACTACTAGCTAGTAAAGTTAGCTAGACACGGCTGTGAATGTCAGACAAGTGGAAATGCAGCTACTGCAGTTAAATTAATTGGCGTTTCCTATTCATCTGTTGATATTGATTTTTAATTTAATCTGTCAACTTCCGCATTTCAAGAAAGTGAAAAACTGACCGCGGCATGAGTAGTTGATCATACCTATGTGAAGCTAGCCACAATAGTGTCATTTGCGGCTCGCCTTCAAAATAAACGTCCCCCATGGAAAGTGATTCAGACGGATACAAATAGTGGAATAATGCCGTTTTTGGACTCGATAATGCTAAACAAATTCGGTAATGTTACATAAATTCAACAACATTTTACACAAGTACAAATCTGTTAATTGCACTAACTGCGTTATACTTTATAATTGCATTAGGGCATAATCATGTGCACTGTACAGCCTAACCTAACCTACAGCCTAACCTATGGATGTTGTACCTATGAAATGGGGTATCTGCCTACTCAGTCATACTCAAATATTAGCGTCTTAACTCTTATTGTGGGACTCTTAACTGCTGTGCAGTCGAAATCCGACAGTAAGACCTAAGAAGCTTATTTGTGTCAACTCTACAGTTGTGTTGCGTGAAGCTACATTTAATGGGTGCACAGTCCATAGGTTAGGCTTTAAACTGCATGTAAATATGCCCCAAATGCAATTCTAAAGTCGAATACAATGTGATTTCATATTAACTAATTGTCTTTTGTTTAATTTATATAAAGATATTCTAGCCTTATCTAGTCCAAATATGGCATGATATCACTATTTTTTTTTATCCGTTTGAATTATATTTCAATTGGAAACTTTTATTTTAAAGACCAACTGCCACTTAAACTATTGTGGCTAATCCTTATTATGGCTAGCTTCATACATCACGTGGTTTCTTCCTGACTACTGTCAGTTGTTGGAAAACAATGTTTGCAAATTAACAGGCAGTTGAAATGCAAGCTTTTTCATCACCGCCGTATGCATGACTATGTACCGTAGCTAGTTCATGCATAATGTGTTAGGCTATATAATATTGTGTTACTAATACATGGTTCCCCTTTGAAAGATATCAGAACAAACATTGATCACTTCAGCGAAGAAGAATGTTGTCAGTTTGCCATTAATTAATGTAACCCCTTTCTGCCCATCTGTGCTTTTCATTTCCAGCACCCTGGTATGCCTTCAAACAGGGGGATCCCGATGGGGCCAATTGGGGGCCCTGGACCCTCTTATGGGGGTGGGAACATGCCCTTACGCATAGGAATGGGGCAATCAGCCATGGATGCCTCTCGAAAACGATTCCTTCAACAACAACCGCAGGGGGGGCTGGGAGGCCCAAGGCGTGGGTGAGTTAGGGGTTGGGTGGACTGTCTGGGGGGCTCACAGTCGGTTTTTAAAAGGGGACATCGGGGTTGTTGTAGTGGTGGTGGGGTTTGTGGGGCACAATTGTACAGCATATTGGTTAACCATGACTGAGCATTATGGCTGTACAAAAATATATTTGGTCTTGCCAGACATTGGCCTTGTCTGAAATCTGTCATGTCTACTACTTACTTACTAAAACTACACACTATTTACTAATCAAACTACATACTATTTAGAACATACTGCTTAGTAAAAATGAATTCAGTAAGCTACAAATATCAACATACTAGGCTCACCCAACCTGAGAATGCATCATCTAATGTGAAATTGCGCTGATTCCCGCAATTCGTTCATTTGGGTACAACGTGTGCCCTTATCTCATTATCAGCTGTTGTCACACACGTGTGAGTCTGGAAATACTCTTTTCTTCCTCAAAAATGTGCAGCTAGATTAAAAGCCGAAAGGAAAAGAACATCCTGGAATTGAAAGCATACTCTCCTTTTGAAATGTCGCACACCTAAAAGGCCTACTATTTAGAAAGCTAGTATGATTATTTGAACACGGTTATTGTCTATGCCAGGTTATCGTTCTTGGTGAATTCTCAGGCAGTTATTTTTAAATTAATGATGCAGTTTGAATGCTGAATACTTCATGTTATGAAGACATGCAACCTAACTGCACTACTGTCAATGATAATGCATCTGGTAACCCCAACCAATAGAGCACCATGTGATCCCCCACAAACAAGTACAAGCCCTTTATGACCATTAAGTGTACACCACAGTACTAGAAGTCAGCCATGTGGTGGTACATTAATGACACACAAGACAGACTGTCACAGTCTTTAGTGACCTTCCAGGGTCTTTGATGGTGACGGTGGTATAGGGACACTACTGAAAGACTCTTTTGTACCCCTGTCCTCTCAGTCAGTGGTCTGTCTGTTGCTCCACACAGTCTGCTGCACAGAGGAGTTAAAAACAAAGAAGACGTCCCATGACCATGCCCCACTGCCAGACAGAGCCACGTGGACAAGGGCATCTTTTTCTTTCTTTTTTTTTAACCTCAAAATGGAATGATGTCATCTGCTTGTAAATGTTCGGGAGGATGGATGTCTGGTGGTTATTTATATCATTTTGATTTACTGCAAGGGTCTTGTGTTTTTGAATGTAGTTTTCAAAAATACTAAACAAAAATGTAAATGCAACATGCAACAATTTCAACGATTTTACTTAATACTACAGTTCATATAAGGAAATCAGTCAGTTGAAATGCATTTATTAGGCCCTAATCTATTGATTTCACATGACTGGGCAGGTTTGTAGCCATGGGTGGGACTGGGGAGCCAGGCCCAGGGAATTAGAATACGTTTTTCCCCCACACAAAAGGGCTTTTATTACCGACAAAAATACTCCTTAGTTTCATCAGCGGTCTGGGTGGCTGGTCTCAGACGATCCCGCAGGGGAAGAAGCCGGTTGTGGAGGTCCTGGGCTGGCGTGGTTACACGTGGTCTGCAGTTGAGGTCTGTTTGGTTGTACTGCCAAATTCTCTAAAATGACGGAGGCGGCTTATGGTAAAGAAATGAACATTCAATTCTCTGGCAACAGCTCTAGTGTTTAATCAGCTTCTTGATATGCCACACTTGTCAGGTTGATGGATTATCTTGGCAAAGGAGAAATGCTCACTAATAGGGTTCTGAACAAATTTGTTCACGTTTTTGCGAAATAAGCATTTTGTGCATATGGAACATTTCTAGGGTCTTATTTCAGTGCATGAAACAAGGGACCAACACTTTACATGTTGTGTTTTCTATTTTTACTCAGTATATATTAGATACTTGGCACTTGATTAGCGAGTTGCACCAAGGGCTGAAAGTGAAAGGCTCTCCAAGGCCCTGAATAATTGGATTTACTTGTTAAGCAAGGGTGAGCTGGTTTAATTCGATCAAAGAAAACAAAAGCTTTTGTTGATTAAATTGTGGTAAGTGTTAGCCTTTGGGTCCAAAGAGTTGTGAGCCTGAACAGGCATCAGGGTCTTATTCAGTAGGCACGTAGCGGAAGAAAACATATTGAAACGTGGCGGTACCATCTGAAGTCGTCCAATAAGAAACACTATTTTTCTGTTGCAAAACATTTTGGTACGTTTTACCTGAATGAACACATCCCAATCCTCTTGCTTTTCCCTGTTTGGAATAGTGTAGCTATCATCATAAAGGTGTTTCTGTTTAAATAGCCAACATTCTAATTGCCTTACTATATGCCATTAAAGATTCGTGAAGATCTAACACTTTGTCTCGATTTTGCAGCAAAAGGCGCAGGATGGCCGACAAGGTGCTACCACAGAGGGTGAGTATAAACGTTGCCCCCTTGAAAAATAATAGTTTGATCTAAAACCATAGATATGCATACATTATATGGCTCTGGATCGATCCATTTATTCCCGAGGGGAGGAAGACCCCATATCCACCACATATTGAATCCTCCTTGTTCCAGATACGAGACCTGGTTCCAGAGTCTGAGGCCTATATGGACCTGCTGGCCTTTGAGAGGAAGCTGGACCAGACCATCGCCCGCAAACGCATGGAGATCCAGGAAGCCATCAAAAAGCCCATTACGGTACAGCTCAAACTCATTTGTATGTATGGTATTGTAAGATAATAATCATACATTGATCAATTAACACAATTTGATCTTCCAGTGTTTCCCCTTAGATTCCTCTTCAGTCAGTATACAAAGGCTCCCGAAGCAAAATCCAGGGCAACATCCATTTTATGTCAAATTATTTTACTCTGTCTAGATCTGCAAAAAAAAATTATTTTAGCTCTCTCAGGCAAGAGACCTAGGAAGGGTGGCCTCTCCAACATTGGTATAAGTATGGGAAACACTTTCTTTGTAAGGTTGAGATGTGTGCTCTTGTTTACCTCTCACTCTCAGCAAAAGCGCAAGTTGAGGATCTACATATCCAACACCTACACTCCCGGCAAGCCAGAAGGCGAAGAGGCAGAAAAAGTGTCATCCTGGGAACTAAGGGTGGAGGGAAAACTCCTTGAGGATGTAAGTGAGCCAACGGTGTCTGTTTATCTGACGTCAGTGGTAGCTAGCCTAAAACTTATGACGTCACCCACCTAAAACCACACAAGACAAATGGAGTCGTATTTCTAGCCAAAGCTTAGTCGTAAGTCACAAGCCAGTAGGTATTGTTCGTTGTCCACCATGTAGGGAAACATTTTTTTTTTTAAGCGGAGGAAACGATACCTGAATAAAACTGCATCCATAGTGCTTGTTTGTCATACTCATATAACACCATGTTGTTTTTGCGATGTACAATCAACACCATATGTAGTTGGACAGAACCTCACATTTTGCTCTATGCTCCAGTGTTTTGGGTTTTGAGATGTTTCAAGAGGCGACAGTACAAAATGTCACCTCATTTGAGGGGATTTTCAAGCATACTGTTTTACCGTTTCGAAATTAAAGCACTTTATACAGTGCCTTCGGAAAGTATTCAGACCCCTTGACTTTAAATTGTTTACAGCCTTATTCTGAAATTGATTAAATCAAAAATCCTCTGCAATCTACACACAATACCCCAAAATGACAAAGGCATAACAGGCACTGATCTGTGGAAGGGTACCAAAAACATTTGTCCAGCATTGAAGTTCCAAAGAACGCCGTGCCCTCAATCATTTAAATGGAAGAAGTTTGGAACCACCAAGACTCTTCCTAGAGCTGGCTGCCTGGCAAAACTGAGAAATTGGGGAGAAGGGCCTTGGTCAGGGAGGTGATCAAGAAACCAATGGTCACTCTGACAGACAGAGCTCCAGAGTTCCTCTGTGGAGATGGGAGAACTTTCCAGAAGGACGACCATTTCTGCAGCACTCCACCAATCAGGCCTTTATGGTAGAGGGACCAGATGGAAGCCACTCCTCAGTAAAAGGCACATGACAGCCCACTTGGCATTTCCTAAAAGGCACCTAAAGACTGACCATGAGAAACAAGTCTCTGGTCTGATGTTAACAACATTGAACTCTTTGGCATGAATGCCAAGCATCATGTCTGGAGGAAACCTGGCACCATCCCTACGGTGAAGTGTGATGGCGGCATGATGCTGCGGGTATGTTTTTCAGCGGCAGGGACTGTGAGACTTGTCTGGATCAAGGGAAAGCTGAACGGAGCAAAGTCCAGAGAGATTATTGATGAAAACCTCCTCCTGGGGGCTCAGGACCCTAGACTGGGGTGAACGTTCACCTTCCAACAGGACAACGACCTTAAGCACACAGCCAAGACAACACAGGAGTGGCTTTGGGGCAAGTCTCTGAATTTCCTTGAGTGGTCCAGCCAGAGCCTGGACTTGATTTGAATATCTCTGGAAAGACCTGAAAATAGCTGTGCAGCAACGCTACCCATCCAACCTGACAGAACTTGACAGGATCTGCAAAGAAGAATTGGAGAAACCCCAAATACAGGTGTGCCAAGCTTGTAGCTTCATACCGAAGAAGACTCTAGGCTGTAATTGCTGCCAAAGGTGCTTCGACAAAGTACTGTGTAAAGGGTCTGAATACTTATGCAAGTGTGGTATTGTAAGTTTTTAATTTATTTATTATAAGTTAGCAAACATTTCTTGCCCTGTTTTTCCTTTGTCATTATGGGTTATCGTGTGTAGATACTGTGTAGAAAAACAATGTGATCAATTTTAGAATAAGGCTAAGAATAAGGCTGTAACATAACAAAAAGGTCTTAATTCCTTCCGAAGTCACTCTAGTCCCCCCCATTAGACAAAGTCATAATTATTTGGACAAATTAATTTTAGTAGTAAAAATTGTAGTATTTGGACCCATGTACTCATTGCGTGCTAGGAACATCAAGCTTCTGACTCGACAAACTCTATTTAGATTTGTGTTTTGAGTTATGTTTTGTCCAATAGGAGCAGAATAGTGATCGATGACCAGAGTGATTTTCTTTCTAAATGAGTAGATAAGATGTTTCTGAACACCTTTTTAAATAAACCTTGATAATGCCATGATTAAGAAAAGTCATGATGAGTGAGGTTGGCCTACAACAAACCATGCTGACCTCTCACCATTACCAATAACAGGGGAGGTAAGCATTTTTCAGTGGGTATGGTCTGTGTGCCTCTACATTTCTCACTCCTCATGATTCATGAATGCCTTTCCACAATCATAGTAGAATCCACATTAATTTAGGAGTGTCCAGAAACATCTTCTATTCTTACTAACAATAAAAGTGACTCCAAAATGACACTATATTATTCACCATTCTGTTACTACTGGGCAAAACATTATCCGAAACGCGACCAAAACAAAAAAAAAAAAAGGGAGTTATTTAACTAGGCAAGTCAGTTAAGAACAAATTCTTATTTACAATGACGGCCTACCAAAAGGCCTCCTGCGGGGACTGGGGCTGCGACACAGCATGGTAGCGACACAGCATGGTACAAACATTATTGGCCACAGACAACAGCGCAAATGGCAAGAAGGTAGAGACAACAAGACATCACGCGATGCAGTCACAACTGTCAGTTGGTGTCCACGCTTGAGTGAAGAGCTGGAGATAAAACTGTCCAGTTTGAGTGTTTGTTGCAGCTCGTTCCAGTCACTAGCTGCAGCAAACTGAAAAGATGAGCGACCCAGGTACGTGTGCGCTTTGGAAAACCTTGAGCAGAATGTGAATGGCAGAACGGGTGTTGTATGTGGAGGATTAGTGCTGCAGTAGATATCTCAGTTTAGGGGTTAGTTGATAGTAATTTAACATTTTGTTGATAGTTAATTGAGCGTCTATAGACCATCTACAGATGGACTATTCAAATAGTGTCAATGCAATTTTCTGTTGGAAACATTCTGTATAGGAGGCTGCAGCGATTAGACGGAAATGGGAAAATTAGGGGCCACACATTAAAGCTGCAGCCATGATCAAAAACCAGTAACTGTTACAACCGTTGTAATGCATGCATTTCAGAAAATATGTTCCAGCTTTATTTTGGTGCATATGACCTCTCTCGCTTATCTCCGTTACACTCCGAACATAGTGTATGTTGCAACTTTTTATTTGGAGCTGAGATCAAATCTCCACTACAAATGCATCCAACAAGTTTGTAGAGACACAAACTTTATGTAGTCATAACCACATTTCCATACAACCATTTCATGCAGATTTGCCTGATGCATAAAAAAATCTAATAAAAAGTAGTGGCAGGTCTGGTGGAAATTTGGTAGATAATTGTTGTTGTTGTTGGTGAAATGGATTATGCGACATTTGCGGTGGATATGCTTTTATGCGCAAATATTGATGTTAATTAAAACCATCTCGCTGGGAAGCTTGGAGTCATGAGATTTTAAAATGGGGAGTTGCAGAGTTTATAGGCTGAAATAAGTTTTAAAGTTCATACGTTTATCACTTATGGTGGATAAAGTGCACAATAATGAGCTTTATGCAAATGTACAATAAATATCGATACAGCTGTTTATCTGCAAAAAGTCAGTTTGATGGAAACCAATTTGCCTATTTTTCTTTACATACAGAATTGAGTGACTTTGACTTAATATTATTACTTATTTTGGGGGGAGACTAAGTACATGAAGTGCCTTCATTTCTAAATGGTAATAGGAAACATTTGATCTCAAATCCAAAATTCACAATAGAGCCAAATTCACAATTTTCTTAACTGTCCAAATAAGTATGGTGTTGAGTGTATGCTCACTGCTCAGAAATATTGTTTTCGCCGCTACCATTTCATCTGAATCTAATGCCCCTATTTTAAAAATATATTTTACAATTTACTACCTGAGCCTGTCTCAAAATATTTTAGGTACTTAACTTCAGCATTCTCCAATTCTGTTGGCCTGTGTCCTTGGCTTACACTACCCAAGCCAGATGTTTTTTTTTTTCAGTTTCTCTCATGTTCCTCTTTTCTCCGAAACAAGGAATTGAAACCATGGCTCGTTCTTTCTGCTACGTGCCATGAGTCGACATGCACCCTTCATACTTCTCATCTTCCAGCTGACAGTCATTGACTGCATCCCAAACGGCTCCCTATATAGTGTTCTACTTTTAACCAGAGCCCTATGGTAGTAGTGCACTATATATGGAATATGGTGCCATTTGGAACTCATGCAATGACTGGCTTGGCTGCAGCCACATTAAAAAGGGGGGGATTTATTTCTTGTTTTCCATTGCCTCAGTGGTTAGAGCGTGTGTAGGAAGGAGAGAGGGAAGGGGTGAGAGGGGACATGTTGCGCAAACCGTCATTGGCAGGGGTGAGTTTTGTTGGGGGGGTGTAAACTTAGCCAACTTCTCCCAGAATGTTAGATTTTCGCCAGCCACAGCCCCCTGATGTGGTAGGTACCAAACAATGCAGCTGTAGCAAAACACTGTAAAACCCAACAAAAATACCAGTATGAATGATTTGTTTTCTTCTATTCTTTCCTCACATTCTTTTCCTAGCCTGGGAAACAGAAGAGGAAGTTTTCGTCCTTCTTTAAGAGTCTGGTCATTGAGCTCGATAAGGAACTGTATGGACCTGATAACCACTTGGTAGAGGTATGAAGGACACCATTACATACTTTGTCAACGACATTGACACCGTTTTTAGAATAGTACCCCTGAACAAGCGTTCAAATTGCCATTACTGTTCAATTGGTCAGATATGAACAAAAAAAGCCTGGGTCATGAAAGGCTTACTGTAATGAAACTCCAATATACAAACACATGTAGCACACAGCCATGTTGATCCTACGAATGGTGTTGGTCCTTATGTAGAGAACGGATTGCACGAAGAAAATCTCTAAAACCCACGCTAAAGAAGAATAGGAGTTAGTGTGCTGTTTTTGCACCTTGTCAAGTTCTTTCGGGCACACAACGGGAAATGTTTTGCATCGGGGAAAAAGATAATTAGTTTCTTATTGGACAAGTGCAGTTAGACCCTCCCTGTTTGTCCATTTTTCTACCATTTGGTGCCTAATGAACATGACTCTGGGTTGTATTCAATAGGCACGAAACAAGCCGAAATGTGGAGGGAGTTGCTAAACTTGTCCAATAAATTGTTTTCAATTTTGTTTGCCAAATGTTTTGCACAAATTAATATGACCCACTAAACTCTCTCTGTATTCTCTCAGTGGCACAGGATGCCCACCACCCAGGAGACCGACGGCTTCCAGGTGAAGAGACCAGGGGACGTGAGCGTGAAATGCACCCTGCTCCTAATGCTGGACCACCAGGTATACACACACACACACACACACACACACACACACACACACACACACACACACACACACACACACACACACACACACACACACACACACCAGTGTATATTTTGTGCACTTAAATTTGATTTAGTCTATTAAGTCTTAGTCACATTTGTCATTTGAATAATGATTTAGTCCAGTTATTGTCAACATGGCAGATGGCCATTTTAGTCTACTATAAATGCCCTTTCATTTTAGTCACATCACATTTGTATTGCCTCATTAACCAATAGTAAACATGAAACACTGACTTCGATGTGCACAAACATCCATAGCCTTGTCCTACCAACATTTTTCTGCATAACATCCTATTCTCTTCCCAACAACAGAAATATGACATACAGTACCAGTTCAAAGTTTGGACACACCTACTCATTCAAGGGTTTTTCTTTATTTTGACTATTTTCTACATTGTAGAATAATAGCGAAGACATCAAAACTATGAAATTTACACATGGAATCATGTAGTAACCAAGAAAGTGTTAATCAAATCTAAATATATTTTAGATTCTTCAAAGTAGCCACACTTTGCGGTATTGGCATTCTCTCAACCAGCTTCACCTGGGATGCTTTTCCAACAGTCTTGAAGGAGTTCCCACATATGCTGAGCACTTGTTGGCTGCTTTTCCTTCACTCTGCGGTCCAACTCATCCCAAACCATCTCAGTTGGGTTGAGGTTGGGTGATTGTGGAGGTCAGGTCATCTGAAGCAGCATTCCATCACTCTCCTTGGTCAAATAGCCCTTACACACAGCCTAGATGTGTGTTGGGTCATTGTCTTGTTTTTTATTTTATTTTAACCTATAGTCCAGGCAGAGGATGGTCATATAATTTGATGAAATTTAGATATTTCTCTGTTTCAGATTTAGTTGCTCATTAGGCTGTATATCGATGTGCGCTGATGCCGCCCCTCATCTGATTCTCCACTGGGTGCTCAATATCAAGTGTTCCTATAGGCTAATTAGTGTGGTCTCAATCAAGTGATCCATAGCGTATAGGCTACAAAGTGCATGTTTAGAGGGACAGAGCAAAGTTATATTTCTAAGATTGCTGCTGGGATGGTGTAAATAAAACTAGGCTGCATAATACGCAGCAATAGATATTCCAACCCTGAGCCCCAGCCTGCTCTGCTATTGCTGATCCAACACTTTTTTTTGTGTGTGTGTGCTGCTTAACCAATGACTGTGCTACGGTGGAAGTTCAGGAGGAGAGTCAAAGGTTTCACCCTAAAATAATTTTTGATTAGGCCAAGTCCAAAAAATTCACCAATAATCTGTTCAGTATGAGGAGGGCCAGAGGTCAACTTTGATAGCGTGCTACTGCTATAATAGATTTTTATTAAAAACATTGTTTTTGACCTCCCAATAAGCTAGTTTCTTTGTCGTTCAGAGGCTGACTTTGCTTGGGAAGTAATCTAATTCTGTCACTATGGATTGATTTAAGCTATTCACCCAGACAGATTTCAGGGAAACACTTGTGACCTCTGATTGGGTTAAGCCACAGAAGAAGAGTAGCCAGCAGTTAAAGCTTACGTTTATCTGTGTAGGTAGGCCTACTTTCTGGGGTGGAAAGGTAAGCCTAACTTTGAAAGTACCATGCTCAGATTCATAATGACGTCTCAGATTAAATTAACTGCGGACAAGACACGCACTGATTTGGCATTGGAGAAATATGATAATATGAACACAGGCCTATATCTCTGTCCATTCTTAGCCTGTAATTTTGTGTGGTATTTAAAAGATATTCAACTAATATGTGAAGTTACATAGAATTGCATGAAATGTTTAAAAAAGACCAACAAAAATCTCGGGCCTGCAAATACGATGATTGATTCAGGCAATGCTTTTACTATAAAGGAGATCTTTCCTCCCCTACTCTTGTCCACGGTGGTATGTGAACCCACAACCTTTTGGCCCGCAGCCCTGTGCGCAATAAAAATGCTTCGAGAACGAAGAACCGTTTGTAAAACGGCATATCCAAGTCTCTGGTCTGTCTAAGAAGTGAGGGTATGTTTTCTGCTATCCACTTTGTTTGAATTATTGTTTTGGGTTTAGGGGAGGGTTTAGGCCAAATATATTTCACATTGTTCTACATAGCATAGTTCTATCTGAAAGTTCCAAAACATTGTGTCCTGCTGAACAAGTCCTTGGCTGTTTACACTGCTGCTACTCGCTGTTTTATTATCTATGCGTAGTGACTTTACCCCTACTTACATGTACACATTTCTTCAACTAACCTTTACCCCCACACATTGACTTGGCTTCCGGTTCCCCCTGTATATAGTCTCATTATTTTGTTACAAAATAATAATAAAAAATCCTACTTTTAGTTTATATTTTTCATAACTGCATTGTTGGTTAAGGGTTTGTAAGTAAAGCATTTCATGGTAAGGTTGTATTCCGCGCATGTGACGAATAAAATTCTTAGATTTATAGTTGGCTAATAAGAACAAGACTGAACAAGATGTAGCCTAAACAACTGGTTAACGGTCCAGTCGGCAAGTAGTATAGTCATTGAACTGTCCCGCGCTATGCTTTATGAATGTAAATGCGGCTCGCCAATGCGCTTGGGGGAAAAAAACGCAACCGTATTATTGGTCACACCTTTTGTGCGGTAATGGCTAGAATCCAGTGTTTTTTTTGAGGAAAAGAGGGAGACTTGGCTACAGAACCTGGCTATGAAATGCAGGGGCGAATGTGGGAGGGTTGAGCGAGACTACACATTCAAAGCCAGCCTACTTTTCTATACTCAAGGGGGAGAAAAACACAGCTAGACTGTTAACTATTAAACTCAATGCTGCCATTGTTTTTACTACGTAAAGCAGCTTGTTTCCTAACCAGTCAAAGGGTAGCTAAATAAAGGCTGGTGGTGATTGGTTAGCTATGGGGAAGCAAGGGTGTGATCCGAGGCGGCGCCGGAGCAGAGCCTGTCTGCCCACACTCATCTCTTGCTCCCCCGCAGCTCACCAGCTCCAGGCTGTGTGTAGAGTATCCTTCCCACTGTTGGAACAGAGCGGTGCGTCTGTTCTGCTAATATTGACGGTGCTTATCACTGAAAAGATCTCAATCTCTCCAAAAACGAAGTAAATACTGACACACAAGTGTAATACGGCATGGTAACACGTAGACATTACAGTACCAATAAACCAGAGTAGCTGTGGTGAAATGTCACATGCTATGACATGTGTGATGGCAGTTTTGTTCATAAAATTGTGATGTGTGTTTTGACTGTTATTACTACGTAGTCACTCAGACATTATCATGGTCAAGTTTGCCCGCAGCATACCACCCTGTATCCCATTACTGGTTCAACTCTGAACCTAAGCAGGGTCGGTCTTGGATGGGAGACCAGATTCTGCTAGAAGTGGTGTTTTGAAGGGCTTCTGGTCTAAGGAGATCCAAATTGCCCAGGAGAGTGAACGGGACATTGCCCTACGTAGGGTGCCATCTTTCGGATGGGACTTTAAATGGGTGTCCTGTCATTAAAAATCCCATGGCACTTACCGTAAGAGTAGGGGTGTGAACCCCGTTGTCATGGCTAAATTTCCAACCTGGCCCCATTCCATCATGGCCACCTAATCATCCCCCCCCCCATTCCTAATTGGCAGATCACTCCTCACCTCTCCAACTGAATGCTGATGTGTGGTGAGCGTTCTGGCACATAAATGGTCGCCGTGCATCACCCAGGTGGGTGCTACACATTGGTGGTGGATGAGGTGAGTTTCCCACTACTACGTAAAGCACTGAGTACCGCAGTTGGTAGAAAAGTGCTATATAAATCCAATCAATAATTATTATTAATTAGGCACCAAACCAAAGAAAACTGACTGAAACAGGGAGGGACTAACTTGTCCAGTAAGAAACGCACATTTTTGTTTTCCGTTGCAAAATGTTTTAAGAGATTTTCCGTTGCTTTCCGTAATGAACATGATCCTGATAATAGATGTGGGGGAAGGTCAACTGAAGGACGCATGGCAGATGTGACTGTCAGCCCTTTCGCAATATGTATTTCATTTTAGGGAAGTGGAGGCGTGCCAATTTTAAAAAAAGCCAAACTGGCATTACCACATTTGAAGTACTATACTTTCAAACACGTGTTTAATATCTGCATGTTGATTTTGAGGGTTGAATAGTGGTGTTTAAAGTTCCAGTAACCAACAGAGACTATGTGATGGGAAGTGTGTTCATCTGCCTCCTCTTTCTCCTCTGCATTTTTCCTTCTCCCCTCCCTCCTTTACCTCTTCTTTCACCACCTCCTCTTCACACAGCCCCCACAGTACAAGCTGGACCCAAGACTGGCCCGGTTGCTAGGTGTACACACCCAGACACGGGCTAGCATCATGCAGGCACTGTGGCTCTACATCAAGAACAACAAGCTGCAGGACAGCCACGAGAAGGAGTACATCAACTGCAACCGCTACTTCAGACAGGTGCGAGCCCTTAAATCTTAAAGGGATGACTTACTTATTCATGATGGCACCTAGTGGAGCAATGGGCCTCACGTCTTAAAGGGATAATTCCTCTCAATTGAACATTGTCAGTGTTGAATTGGATGTCGTTTATGTTTTGAGGCCTGCAGAATTATCTTAATGTAGATATAATATGAACAACAAACCACACAGTCCTAAATCGATTACAGCTCAAATTTAGACTTTTGTGAGATAAAAACAATAACAAAATGTGTTTTTTGGGGGGGGTGAACTGTAATTTAAACATTACTTGTCATGTAGCCTTAGAAAGCAATTGTGAAAGCTCTCAACCATTTGTCAACTTGACATAAATACAACACAAACATGCAGAAATACCAGCAAACAAAAGTAACTCCACAATGAATGAAACTCCTACGTAGAGCCAATTTAGGTTGGTAGAATGTGTGTGATAACAGTTGTCCTAAAGCAGGGATTTTCAAACATCTCCTCGGGGGCCTCCAGCCGTTAGCAAGTTGGTTCAACATGTCATCAAGCCCTTGACTCCTGGGAATACAGATATGCATCCGTTTCTCACAGATACCATAAAAATAAATAATAAAAGCGGCGGCCTAAGGCACTGCATCGCTGTGCATGAGGCATCACTACAGACCCGGGTTCGATCCCGGGCTGTGTCACAGACGAACGGGAGACCATGAGGCGGGACACAATTTGTCGAGCGTCGCCAAGTTAGGAGAGGGTTTTGACAACCGGCATGTCCTAGCGACTCCCTGTGGCGGGCTGGGCGCCTGCAAGTGGACTTTGGTCGCTAGTTGTTCAGTGTTTCCTCCGACACATTGGTGCGGCGGCCCCCCGGGTGAAGCGGGCAGTGTGTCAAAAAGCAGTGTTGCTTGGCAGGTTTGTGTTTCGAGGGATGCATATAGCTCTCGACTTTCACCTCTTCAGCTTACAGGAATTGTGTACAGATCGTTGCGACATGGGGTCATGCATTATCATACTGAAACATGAGGTGATGGCTGCGGATGAATGGCATGATAATCTGTTTATTCAAATTAGTATTGATTCAATACAGTATGTAGCATACTGTTCACAACGTTGACATCAGCAAACTGCTCGCCCACATGACGCCATAGATGTGGTTGAGGCCAGTTGGACGTACTGCCAAATTCTCTAAAATGACTTTGGAGGTGGCTTATGGTAGAAAAATGTACATTTAATTCTCTGGCAATAGCTCTGGTGGACATTCCTGTAGTCAGCGTGGCAATTGCATGCAAGCTCAACACTTGAGACATCTGTGGCATTGTGTTGTATGAGAACTGCACATTTTAGCGGCCTTTTTTATTGTGCCTAGCACAAGGTGCACCGGTGTATTGATCATGCTGTTTAATCAGCTTCTTGATATTCCGTTAACTTGGCAAAGGTTAAATGCTCGCAAACTATGTAAACAAATTTGTGTGCAACATTTGGGAGAAATAAGCTTTTTGTTCATATGTACAATTTCTGGCATCTTTTTATTTCAGCTCATGAAACATGGGACCAACACTTTACATGTTGCGTTTAAATTTTTGTTCAGTGTAGTTCAGGGCTACAACAAAATTGTGAAACATCTGGGGGGTCCCAGGGGAGAGATTTAAAAAAAAAAACACTGTCCTAAAGCACAGGTATCAAACTCTTTCCATGGAGGGCCGAGTGTCTACGGGTTTTCACTCCTACCTTGTATTTGATTGATCAATTAAGGTCCCTGATCAGTTCGGAACATATAATATAACACACAAATTAAGAAAATAACAAAACATCAAACTGTGCCTTCCATGGAATGAGTTTGACACCCCTGTCCTAAAGGAATGTTTTTTGGAAATCGAAAAAATAAGCTTTACTTAAACGGTTAACTACCCCTTTAACTTGTCTGAACTGCAGATTTTAGGCTGCACACGTATGCGGTTCTCTGAGATTCCCATGAAGCTGGCTGGCCTGCTGCAGCATCCTGACCCCATCATCATCAATCACATGATCAGGTGTGTATGAGTGGCTAATAACCAAACCCAAATCGACACCTACCCCTTGTGCTTGTATAGATCTGAATGGATAGGAATATGCCAAGAGATCTCAAACTTGCGGCCCCACAAGCTGCGTTCTTGTTGTGGCCCCCATACTGATATGTAATACCTATTGGAATCGGGCCCTATTGGAAATGTTCCTAAAACCCATGTTCATTAGTTTATTACCATAGCTTAGTAATATCATAGTCAGGCTAAAGTCTGGGATATCATTTCTTACATCTGTATTTAATCATTTAATGTACGCAAAAAAAAAACATTTAAGGGTTTTTTCTGTGTTCGTCCCTTAAAACCGATTTACGACTGACTTAATACGTCTCTGTTCTATTCTCACCATTCTGTAGCGTGGACCCGAACGACCAGAAGAAGACTGCGTGCTACGACATTGACGTGGAGGTGGACGATCCTCTGAAGGCCCAGATGAATAGTTTCCTGTCCTCCACTACCAATCAACAGGAGATCGCCGCCCTGGAAATGAAGGTCGATTTGAATTGAATAAACTTTATTGATCCTTAAGAGGTCTCGAACCCTGACCACTATAATGCCCGACTGTTTCAGACCCTGCTTTAAGTCAGTGGAATCTTTTGGCAATAACCCTTTCTTTTGAGTGGCTGCAGCCAGCAGTGTCTGCATGTTTTCATTGAGTGACTAGTGAGTAGATATCTTTGTAAATTGGGAGCGCCTCTGTTGCTCAGGTCTTAGTTTGAAGTGCAACGTTTGAGCATCTGCCCATTTCTCTTATTAGGTGATGGATGACGAAATCATTGAATCAACACGGCTAGTGCTTAGCTTGGTCCCAGATAGGATTGTGCTGTATAGCCAAGACACTTGGCAAGACGTTATAAACAGATCTGGGTACAGGCTTATTAGGGCTGGCCTTTCCAACTATAAAAACATACAGGTCTTCATGTAATTTCTAGTATCTCATCAGGCATGTCCTCACTCGACTCTTCTCAGATCCACGAGACCATTGAGTCTATTAACCAGCTGAAGACCCAGCGAGACTTCATGTTGAGCTTCAGCAACAACCCGCAGGACTTCATCCAGGACTGGCTCAAGTCCCAGAGTCGAGACCTCAAGGTACTGACCAACTGTAAATACCTTGGCATCAAGGGCTGCATTCCATTCCAAAATGCTGCTCCCCTCTCCCTCTCTCTCTCTCTCTCTGGTTCTTTTCCGCACACTTCCATAGCCAACTATTTTCACAATGTAAATCCAATGACTTGTGCATCTGTCCTACTTAATAGAATGTATGTATAGGAATCCATTGCCTTGAATGTAATGTACACACATGCATATCCTCTTCTCCTTGTTGTGTAGAGGAGATTTGAGATGGTGGACCAAGTTATTTGAGTATTGTACACTTACCTGTAAATGTATTGTTGTTTCTCAGTTGATGACGGACGTGGCAGGTAACCCAGAGGAGGAGAGGAGGACTGAGTTTTACCAGGCCCCCTGGGTGCCAGAAGCTGTGGGCCGATACGTCTACTCTAAGGTAGGAATCCAGCGCCATCGGATGGGTGATGGGTCGCAATATTTTTCATTAGGGCTATATTTGATGTATCTGTGCAGACCAATACAGAGTGTACTATCACTAAAAAGGAACAAGGTTGACACACCTGTACGAATACTTTTAGGATGTTTTATGTAGGTTGGGCTGGTCGACGTTTATAAAGAAATGCTTACCATGCTGTTTCACTGTTAAAGGAATAGTTCACCCAAATTACACATTGATTTCCTTACCCTGTAAGCGGTCTATGGACAAGGTATGACCGCAGTCCATGGTTTGGTTTTATTTCCCTGGCACAGTTTCAAAAAATGCAAACGTTTCAGCATTTGTGGCACATCCCATTCAAGTCATGGTTCCTATATTAGCGTTTTTCATATCCAAGTCTTCCAAAAGTATCTGAAATGTAATTATGACTCAAAGTTGCTTAGATGATTTCAAAATGATAGTACCGATATTAGCGTTTTTCGCAATTTGAGACACTTATGGATGACTTGGATATAAAAACAAAATGCTAATATCGATACCATGACTTGAATGTGATTTGTGTCACGAATGCTAAAATGTTAGCATTTAGAAACCGTACCAAGGAAACTAAATCAAAGCATGGATTTCTGTCATACCTTGTCCATAGACTGTGAACAGGGTAAGTAAACCAATGTCATTTTAAAAATTTGGGTGAACTATCCCTTTAAAAATATACACATTTGTGTGTTTTAGGTGCAGCAGAGAAGACAGGAGTTGGAGCAGGTGCTAGGAATTCGACTCACCTGAGTCCTTATGGAGCGTAGCTCCCCAATCCACTAAAACAAAACACATTTTTAAGATCGTCTTAAACTCCCAGTTTTACATGAATCATATCCAAAACACAACCACAGAACTGGAATCCGCTTCTATCAATTCGCATTGCCTTTTTCAACCACTTTGTAATAGCATATATATATATATATATTCTATAACTATTGCAGCTAAAGTGTCTTTCAAGCTGCAATCACAAAGCCTTATGTCCTTATGGGAATGGTTTGGTGCAATGGTTTCAGCAGGGTAAAGGCTTTTGAGTACTTGGCTGGTATCTGTTAGTAGCATTTTTTTTTTTTTTTCAAAGTAGTTACTTTGAGACCAAAGTAATGATTTTACGTGGTCTTGCTTATAGTCTCGTCTTTCTCCACATTACGAGGGATACTGTTTGACAGCCAGCTTATTCAAATATTTGCCTTTTTATAATATTGCAAGATGTACAAATGAGTTTGTAGCTTTCTTCTCACATTTTGCTTATGAGGTCTTAACTTGAGTCAAAACAACTTGACAGTACCAATGCTTATGTGCCATTTTGTTGTGTGTTTTTACCATAGTTTTTCAAAGCTATGGAGATTTAGTTAGGGGAAAGTACCTAAAGCCTAGTAGCCTTTACACAAACAATGCTTGTTAGAAATACAGAATAATATCCTAGAATCCATGTTTGGACAGGACACTCAGGAAATCGTAGTGCTGGTAAAGGGGCTGTTCTATTCGCTAGGAAAGGAGCCCACTTTGTCCAGCTGTTTCAGTCCATTTGGATTTGTGTTTCTCTGTTCACATGCTGTTTTGATTGGTTGTCAGGGTATTTCACTGTCTGAATTCCAAGGGGGTGGAAGATTGGCAGTTTGGGTGGGTGCAAGGGGGTCTCCCTTGCACCCACCCAAAGGAATACTTTCTGATTTTGGCAATGAAGCCCTCTACTTCCCAAGATTCAGATGCACTAATTGATACCGTTTGTCTCTGCATCCAGTATAAGGAAGTTAGAGGTAGTATCGGGAGCCACTGATAACTAGCGTTAGCGCAGTGACTGGAAGATTATATGGTATCTACTAGCATGCTAATAGTTTCCATATACTTCCAGGCATGCGCTAATGCTAGTTAGCAACTTCCAAACTGCACGCAGGAGCATAACAGGGTATCCACAAGTTCATCTGACTCTGGGGAAGTAGATAAAGGGCTTCATTGCCAAAATCCTGAAGTATCACTTTAACAGTTTCAGACTTCCTAAATTAAGTTACTTGAATTAATAAGAATCTAAACCATAGTAGTACTTCACAATGTGCATATGGTCCACCATTGTATTTTCATGTAAGTCTTAAAAGGATAATCCACCACAAATTCCTATGATTAACAGTTAAATAACACTATGTAATGAAAAATAATGCCAGTCCATATGGCATGTGAGGTAGCTAGCTACCTGTAAAACCTCCTAGAGGAACTGCACTGTCAATTTAGGAGTCTGTCTCTGCCCAGAGCTTCATACAGTCATTGGCCCACAGCAAGTGCAGAGAATGTTGCTATGGCAACTATGGCCCTTTCCCACAGACACACAGGGTGCATTGCGATATGGTACTTGAAGGAGAAACTGGGTTGAATAATTTGGTACACTGTTTAGATTGAGCACATCTAAGCAAAATATGTACTTTGTGATGCCGGTATAAATGGATGGATGTGTTCTAGAGAAGTATGCCCGTACCATCTATTGGCAGATTTGGTGATCTGGAGTGCAGGTAATTGTTTAAAAAATCGCTATTAAATGTAATGGGGGATAACACTATCTCCAGTGACAAGAACCATGTAGCTATGATGCGTTCCTACACGATTTTCACAGACTGACCACTTAGGAGTTAAATCATTGGGCCATTTTTATTTTACCCACTGGTAGAACAGGCTTTCCCCAAATTGACAGGCTTTACATGACTTTTAATTTCTGTGGTTGGATTATCCCTTTAATCAATACTGAACAAAAATGTAAACGCAACATTTTAATAATTGTAGTCATTTTCAACGTGTTTATTGAGTTACAGTTCATATAAGGAAATTAGTAAATTGAAATAAATAAATTAGGCCCTAATCTATGGATTTCACATGACTGGGCCAGGGGTGCAGCCATTTGGTGGGCCTGGGAAGGCATAGGCCCACCCACTGGGGAGCCAGGCCCAGCCAATCAGAATGAGGTTTCCCCCACTAAAGGGCTTTATTACAGATGATCCTGCAGATGAAGAAGCTGGATGTGGCGTTCCTGGGTTGGCGTGGTTACATGTGGTTGTGAGGCCGGTTGGATGTACTGCCAAATGATCTAAAAAAAAGTTGTTTTTTTTAAACATTACATTCCTGCACTCAGAGACATCTGTAGCGTTGTGTGACAACTGCACATTTTAAAGTGGTGTTTTATTGTACCCTACACAAGGTGTACCTGTGTAATGATCATGCTGTTTAATCAGCTTCTTGATTTGTCACACCTGTCAGATGGCTGGATTATCTTGGCAAAGGAAAAATGCTCACTAACTGGGACATGCAGAAACTGAGAGAAATCAGCTTTTTGTGTGTACAGGACTTTTTGTTTCAAGCTCATGAAACACATTCTGTGTTTTTTTTTCAGTGTAGCTTGAATGTTTTATATGCAGGTTTTTACTTTCGGAAAATGTCTAAATGCCTATGAACGTTCCAAGAATCTGATTTGTCAGTGCCAAAATTGTTCTTGTGAAAGAGAGCAATTACGTTTCAAGGAATCTCACTGCTGTGCCTGTTCCGCTTGATTTTCTACGATATCTTTGTAGAAGTTTGCATGTTTTTGTATCCTCAATTGAAAGCTTTTATACAATTATACTCGGGGGGTGCCTTTGGAATATTTCATAAAATAAATATACTTGAAGAAACAATTCTACGTATTTATTTGGACAGTAAACCTTACACATTTTTGGTCTCTATTCTCCAGCATTTTGGATTTGAGATGTTTTATGAGGCAACAGTACAGAATGCCACTTTTTTTATTTGAGTGTGTATTCATAAATCTGTTTTATGTTTTAGAAATGAAATAACTCTGTATATAGTCCCCCATTTTGAAGGTGTCATAAGTATTTGGACAAATTTACTTAATATATTAAAGTAGTCAAGTGAAGTATTTGGTCCCATATTCCAAGCATGCAATGACATCAAGCTCGTCGAACATCTCATTCCAAAATCATGGGCATTGATATGGAGTTGGTCCTCCCTTTTGCTGCTATAACAGCCTCCACCTCTTCTGGGAAGGCTTTCCACTAGATGTTGGAACATTACAGCAGGGACTTGCTCCCATTCAGCCAGAAGCGCATTAGTGAGGTCATGCACTGATGTTTGGCAATTAGGCCTGGTTTGCAGTCGGCGTTCCAATTCATCCCAAAGGTATTCAATGGGGTTGAGGTCAGGACTCTGCAGGCCAGTCAAGTTCTTCCACACCGATCTCGACAAATCATTTCTGTATGGACCTCACTTTGTGCACATGGGTATTGTCATGCTGAAACAGGAAAGGGCCTTGCCCAAACTGTTGCCACAAAGTTGGAAGCAAAGAATCTGGAATGTCATTGCATGCTATTGCATTAAGATGTCCCTTCACTGGAACTAAGGGGTCTAGCCCGAACCATGAAAAACAGCCCCAGACCATTATTCCTCCTCCACCAAACTTTAGTTGGCATTCTGCATTGGGGTAAGTAGTTTATTTCCTTGCATCCGCCAAACTCCGATTTGTCTGTTGGACTGCCAGATGGTGAAGCGTGATTCATCACTCCAGAGAATGCATTTCCACTGCTCTAGAGTCGAATGGCGGCAGGCTTTATACGACTCCAGCTGGCACTTTGGCATTGCACACGGTGATCTTAGGCTTGTGTGCGTGCGGCTGCTCGGCCATGGAAACCCGTTTCATGAAGCTCCCGACAAACAGTTAGTGCTAATATTGCTTTGAGGCAGTTTGGAACTCAAGAGTAAGTGTTGCAACCGAGGACAAACTATTTTTACGCACTTCAGCACTCGGCAGTCCCTTTCTGTGAGCTTGTGTTAGTTACCACTTCATGGCTGAGCCATTGTTGCTCCTCAACATTGCTCTTCACAATAACAGCACTTACAGTTGACCGGGACAGCTCCTATGACAGTGCCATGTTAAGTCACTGAGCTCTTCTGTAAGGCCATTCTACTGTTAATGTTTGTCTATGGAGATTACATGGCTGCGTGCTCAATTTTATACACCCATCAGCAACGGGTGTGGGCAAAATAGCCAAAACCACTCATTTGAAGACGTGTCCACATACTTTAGTGTGAATATATAGTGTATTTATGCCTCTTGCTTTCTCACTGGTCCTAGATCTGTTTGTACAGCAAACTCATATTGTCATTGCCAAACTTTAGCATGACAATGAACTTAAAGAAGTTTACTTTTTACAACTAAATTGGAATTTTTGATGTGAATGGCATGTTGTAGAAGTACCCAAACATTGTTTTTGTTTTGTTTGTTGCTAGTTCACTTGATTTGACTAAACTTCCCCCAACCAGTGATTTACTTTCTCATTCTGCTGTATGAGTGCTCAAATAAAACACTAACGAAAGTCATTTTAGAAATGGAAAGTACAGTGATGCAGGTCTTTCAGATGTTATACATGTGAATTTGTCTCATTCCGAACTTTATCCGTAACGTTAAATTCCATTTTGTGCGATTTGCCGATAAAGTTCAGAATAACACAATTTCATGTGTTCCCGTTTCTAAAAGGATGTATTTGGGTGTTTTTAGTGCTTTTTTTTTTATTCAAGCCCCCATACTGTTGAACGAGGATGAGGAAGTATATTGTTGGTTGGTGTAAGTTTCTCAAAAACATGTGAAATTGCAAAAAAAAAGTGTCTGGACACTTCTTTAACATGCCATTTACATCCAAAATACAGATTTGTTTGTAAAAAAAAAAATATATATATATATATATATATATATTAAAGGTGTTGGTTATACATCACAAACAGATCTGGTACCAGGCTATATTTTAAGCTATACAGAGGAGGCTTAATAGCTGGCCTCGTGCATGCCCAATGTGTTCGTGTTCAGGCTGGTTAAGAAGCCTGTTGCCGTTTACAGAAAAGGACTGCTTAAACCGGTATGGCTGGTCTTTCCTGTTTATTACTCTCCAATAACGGCCAAACTAACTACACGTGTATGTCCTTGTGTGCTGCTAGGAGTTGGCTTGAACAAACTTGTCTATTCAAACACAAGGCAATCTGTTATAACTTAAAAGTCCAAGAACATACTCATACCAGTCTCT